>NC_079524.1:16417286-16592286 GCF_003711565.1 Takifugu flavidus
CCAAGTCGACCCCGCCAATGACAGGAGGGTGCTGGAATGATGCCTCCTAGATTGGAAGTTTGACAGGATCGGGCATGCAAATAAGCAACCGAAGTGCTCGAATGGTTCTCATGCTCAGACTTATATCAGCCCAACCCTTCGCTCCCCTTTTCCCTCCCTCCTATCCCTTGCCAAACAGGATCTGTAGGATCTCACAAAGCTATTTTTCTCAGGAGACAGGAATGTCAGAACACTGGGCCTGCTGCCTGCCGGGACACGTACATGTAACATTCCCTCAAATTTACAGGAAAAGGTCCTGTTGCTCACACATCCTTTTATTTTCCACACCATGTGTGGCAACAGCTTAGCAAAATGGCATGTGTGTGCCGGACATGTTGCAGACGCAGCACTGACTCACAACTCAAATTAGTTTGTCTGCTACACCCAACCTCCTTCTCTTTTTTATGATGCTTTGTTTGGTTCATTCTAAGTTTAAAAAAAAACAAAAACAGAAGCGTATGTTTTGGTTTGGTCAGTGCAACATTGACTTAACTCATTTAATGTATAAGTTTGTATAGACATACATATACAGAGTGGTTAGAAATAAAGTGAAATTTCCTTTGAAAGAAAATAAAATCTAACTGACACATATTCATCAAACTTCAAAAAGTGTGTTAAAAAACTTAAAGAAAATCATGTAATATTAATAAAAAACGCTAGAAATAAAGTCCTATGATGTGTAAATGTCTGATATAATAATTAATTCTAAATGAAAAACGTGGAATTTTCTAATGAGATGAGTCTTCTTTCATCAATTGAGGTGAAATTTGCTCCTACATTAAAGCGTGATACCAGGATTCTTAGGAACAGGTTGTTTTTTCAGGTTATCTCCTCCATCGATGACACACGACAGCTGCAAACGATCCAAATCATTTTGGTGATCATTTTTATTTAAAAAAACGTTGCTTTGCGTACAGTTGAAAGGCACTCAGCGAGCCGTCACTTTGATTATAAGAACCCAGATTGATCAGAATATAAATACAACACAGCAGAATTGTCTCATTTATACAGCTTTTTTTTTCAAATCAAAGAAATGTAAAGGATTATTCAGTTATTTCCCTGCCCCTTGTCCCCATCTACAGAATTTCAGATGCTATAGACAAGCACAAGACGGCACGGAACACAAGGAGGACATCCTGATTCGATCCACCCGTCCGAACCTCAGTGCATCTTAAAAATTCAGACCCGTGGAGATCCGAAGCCCTGCTGCACCTGTGAGCCCCCCCTCTCCTTATTAGCGCTACCCCCCCCACCCCCCACCCCCATTGCTCAACACGCAGATCTGTAGTGAAATGTTTATGGTCACAAAGTCCACACTCTCCTGGTCTCTCCCTGATTTAATTTAAAGCCCAGCGGCTGCAGTTTGGCGATGAGCTGCTGGTGGTTTCCTTGAGGGACGGATTCTGGCTGTACGTCGGGGAGTGGGTAACACTCGGGCTGCTGGGGGGTGTGGAGGAACAGGAGGAGGATTTGGATTTAATCTGCAGCCACTTGTCCCCCAAAGCCTTCGCAAAGTGGTCATCGACAGAGACGCTGATGGAGAGCTGAGAGCGAGCCTTCTGGTAGTCCAGTCCCAGGCTTCTCTGGAAGTGCTCCTCCACCACGTGGTCATAGGTGCGTTGAGAAATCACTGGAAGACGAACAGGAAATGACATCAACCCCCACGCCTCAGCGAGTCAGTGACAGTGAGTAGGTGTGTAGAGGCGGTGTGGGAGCTCAACCACTGACCTGATGGGTGCCCTCTGTGAACCTCAGATCTGCAGGATGGGTTCCTCAAGGATGAGACACAAGTGATCACTGAAGGTCGCATCTAAAAAGCCAGACAGATGTTGGAATTCCATCAGAATTCTTTTCACCTCCACATCGGCCTCAGGACATCGTCGCAATGACATCATTGAAGTAAAATTTTAGAGCATTTATTTATTTATTCAATAACTTGGAAAGCTAAAAGAGGTGAAACAAAGATGACCGCATGGAAATAGAAGAGATCTTTCATGAAAAGATTCCGTTTTCTGTCTGACTTTGAATAATCCGTCTGCCTTGGGATTTAGTCAAATAGCAAATTCAATTAACGTCTTCTAATTAATGACTTTTTGTCAAACTGTTTGCCCCATCAATCAAAATAGAGCCTAGAAAGAAAGGAACAGACATTGGTTTTCCAAGGCGTGAATGCTAGTACAGCGCAGGTCACAGAGGAGTCACTCTAGTCTGTTGATGACATTTCCTGCCACCATTGCTCGCATTTTGTGACTGGATTGCATAGCCCAGACGAGCTTGGGCATGCTCTTGGAAGAAGAATGTCTGTGCCAGTGGATTCTCACACTCCAGGTGGGAAATACCACTAAGGTTTGCTGCCTGGCCTGACTCATTTTACACAGAAATTACCTGTATTTGTGGACTAGCGGGGCTTTTTGTCTTTTCCTCCACGCCGTCTGTCTCCTTTCTGGGTTTCTTGATCAGCGCAATTGGTTCGTCCATAACTGGAGGGTAGCACACGTGTGTTGGTGTGGGGCTGGCTGTTGGACTCCAGGTGGACGTAGGGCTCTGCGGCGTGTTCGCCGGCGCCGCCGTTTGGGCCGCCTTCCCGCTGCTCCGGCTCAGCGCACGTTCCCGCCTAGAACATGTGGACAAGGCAGCTGTCAAGCCCTGAATATTGTGAATATTCGGTCTGATTAAAAGTCAGTTCAACGTCGAGTCCACCAACCTCTCCTCCAGCGTGAGGCCCCGGTCGTGGCTCCGCTTGCGTTTAATTGGGTACACGTTCGGGACGCGTGTGCGTTCGTTGGTGATATGTCTGAATCTGTCTTCACTCCGCAGGTGAGATTGACCTGGATGACAAAGTGACAGAGGAGACTGTGAAGAAAGCTGCTGCAATAGCTCCCATGAATGAGCCCAGTTGTTTTGGGGCGTCCTGTTCCTATTGGCCTTCTGTATTCAGACCTGAGCAACACCAGTTAAGCTAGCATTTCTTAAATATACGGGGGGAGAAAATGATCCAAAATGACACGATTGAATCAATTCGTTTGCATGTATTTGACATTTTGGACAATATTTTCATTGTTAATCCTTTGTTGCCCCTGGGCCAATGATTCCAGGAGGAGAAGGGGGCATTTACCAGCAATGACAACTTCAGAACACTAATAATGTGTCACTCTCTTCAGGACAATACATGACATCAACCAGCAAGACAACTAATCGTGAGAAAATTATTTTTGTGGCCGTTAATTGTAAACTCCGTTAACTTGCAGAACTTGATCAACCTGATCAACAGTAGCTCATCAACTGTGCACAGCTGATGAAATATTGTTTTCCTGCAGGATGTTGTCATCCAACCCATTTGAAAGGGCACCACTGCCAATGTTTTTCTGACATTAAAGGAGGCGTCACAATGGGCCGTTTAGCTGTGGTGACTGACCCGGTTTGGGAGAGGATGGGATGGATGCTTGCCAAAGTGAAGCACCTCAGTGTCGCCAAATTCCTGTTAAACCTACAAAATCATCTCAACTTTCCAAAAGCCACATACAAAGAGCGACTCCCATCATCTTTACATTCATTCCGCATACAGTCAGAAGACTGCTGAAGTCAACACTGGGCCATTGTGTGACTGTCTGCCAGTTGACGCCACTCCAGCTTCTTTAACTGTGTTAAAACCAACACTTTAGCATTTGAAAAGAAAGGACAACAGCTTGTTTATTGCGGCAAGGAGACAATCGCCCGTTTTAAGCTGCAAGAGAACATGAAGAGAGGTCTCCTGCAGACTGATTCACACTTCCTGAGTGAACACCTGTGAGCTGCTGCACACTCATGTGAAGGGGGTGGGGGGTGTAACCACACCTATGCTGATTTTCTAACGCCTCAGGCATGGATATTTCTTCCTTATTGGCAACAATGAAAGTGCTCCTTGCCCTTATGTCCTACCGTTTTGAATGTTTACATTATATGAACAGAATTGTGGTTTTGAAACACGGGTAAGGCAAGATTCTTATTCTCTACCCTAAATAGCAGCTTTATCCAGTCCAATCACAAGTCTGGAGCACCTGGCCCATTTTTGATACATTTCATATGGTAAAGAATAACCCAAACCATTGTAATAATCATAAATTTACGACAAGATCATTATAGATGATAAAAAATACCCGGCTTGTGTATTTTTTTTCTTTAAGCTAGTGGTTGCAGGTCAGTACATCTGTTTCCCCTCATTTTTTGCTGTATTTACAATAATCATCTGTAAGGAACAAAAGTAAAGGCTAAACTCTGAAATACAGCAACCGTATATATGATCTGCCACATTAAAACGGTGTTTTTGTAAAATGATAGCAGAGCCTCCATTGAGTTAAGTAAGATGGGTAAAGAAAGACAAAAGACAGCATAAACAAGCCCACCTTCTAAGATGTACACCTTGAAGCCACTGCTCATGCGGGTAATGTAGTGGAAGTTGGCCACAGCCATGGCTGCCTGTCTTTGTCCCAGTGGCGGTCTGAATGTCGGGCTCGGAATGGACACAATAAGCCTGAGTTTTGGATTGTACTGGAAAGGTAATGGGATTCTACCTTTAAGCTCAGGTAAAGTATCAGGTGAGAGCAGATAGGTGCACCGGCATCCCTGTGACTCTGTCCTTGCCTCCAGATTGGCTGAATTCTGAGCCAATCAAGCACGCTCAGTGTTGTTATTATCCTGCAGGCAGAATGAGCTCACAGGTAAGATTGGTTAAGGTGAATCAATCTCACAGCACCACCACACAATCATGGTTTCAAAGGAGGCTTCTGCTTCAACAAACAGGATTTTTTTTCTCCGATTAAAACCCATTTGCTCTTAAATCATCCACTTTGTGAATTAGATGTTCCCTGGATCCCCTCCAAGCACTGTCCCCCTCCCCCAGACCTGCCCTCACCTTGCCTTTCGTTCCCTCCCACCTTTTCTGAAATCTCACCAAACTGCATTTTTTGGCCCACCAGAGCTCCAGTCATTCTTCTGACCTGCCTGTACATGCACGCCGCTGAACTGTGAGACCGCCTCGCCAGCAATCCAAAGCCTTTTGTTGATGACCAGACAAAGAAACTAAAGTCTTGCGGCTGCAGCTGCCGTGAGAACAGAGCTGCGGCCGCGTGAAAAAGTAAAAAAATAATCACTCTTATCTCACAAGAAACTGGTGGTAAAATACCTGACTGTCGATAGTATTGAGACATTTGAATGCAACATATTTTATCAAAGGCATTTGAAGGCATCATGTGATTTTTCATGAGTATTTGTGTAAATACACCCAACTACGCATGTGCACACACACATCCATAAAAATAACGTGTGTTTAAACGCAGATACCCAGAACCAACCTTAAAGTCAAATATAAATTAGTAATAATGATCCCAGTACACATTTGTTTCTGACGTGCTTATGATTCTGTAGAATAAATGACGACTTTAGGTCTGTAGTTTTGTTTAACTAACTTATAATTCCAGA
This sequence comes from Takifugu flavidus, assembly GCF_003711565.1. Classification (NCBI taxonomy): domain Eukaryota; kingdom Metazoa; phylum Chordata; class Actinopteri; order Tetraodontiformes; family Tetraodontidae; genus Takifugu; species Takifugu flavidus. The sequence continues at coordinate 16,422,783 of NC_079524.1, forward strand.
TGTCACTTTTTTCTCTTCCTGCTTCTGATCATCGTTTGGTGAGTCTGGTTGTTATGACGAGTTCACTTTCGGCTCAACAGAGACCCACCAAGTCAAGTCACAGTGTAATAGCATGTAATTACAGCCCACACGTGGCTACAGTGTGCACACTTTAGAAAGATGGCCAAAGTGAACTAGAAAAACACGTTTGGACTCAAGTGAATTTCAAAATGTGTGCACAATTTAAACGACAAGAGAACGTGAAAAATGCTCAGTCTTTTCTGCACAGCTCAGTTTTTCTTGTTGTGTCGAATTATTTTGACCTCTTGGCCTGTGGCTCCTCTGCAGGCAGCTCTGCTTCTCCCGTTTGGGTTTAAATTTTTGTCTTTTCTATTTAGAAGTCAACATCATGATACTGTAAATGCAGAGAGGATCTTCCATTCATTTACTGCATGCATTGTCCAAATATAGTGATAGTTAAATTAAATTAAAGGACCCTGTAGCCCGTCATTTCGACCCATATATGGTTATTTCAATTAATATATGCTTTTTAGACCAAACATTAATAAATATAAATCATTAAATGCCGTCACATGTAGTCCATGCGTGTAGTGAAAGCAGAAGAAAGCGCTTTAGTGACACCTGGTGGCAGAATGCTAAACTGTACTTAAACTCATGTAAAGCTTATCAGAATATGATGCATAATTATGTTTATTTATGTTCGGAGGTAGCACATTTGCAGGCAGTCTATTATGAAATTTATTATACTGACACTCAAGCCTGGGGAGTTCTTTAAATTAAACAGGGTTTTGATTTTTACAGGCCATTTCATTCCCAGCGTTGCCTTGCATTACATTTAATTAATGTAATATAAATGTAATTTGTATCATTTATTGCCCAACAGAGTTTTTTACTCTAAAACTCTAAAAACAGTAAAAGCAAAATAAAGATAAGCAACAGGTGGTTTAAAACATAGAAAGATAAGACAAGATAAGATAGACTGACTATGGTGCTGCTGTGTCTGTGAACTTTTTGCTGCTGTCCCTCTTGCAGACGCCTTGGACTCAGACACTGAACGATATTTACCTGCAGACCCACTGACCTGGAGCTGTCGGTGCTCGCATCAAAGGTGCACCCAGGCCTGCTCTCACACCGCGTCCCGGTGGAAGCCGAGCCGATAAACCTGGGTTGTTTGTTCTATGAAAGGGGCCTTTAGAGTTGGTGCGAGGGATGCGGAGGGGGAGGTGGCCCCTTCCTTTTGTCCCCCTAAGTCAGTGGTTAGTTCCTCTGTCTTGAAGGTGTTGAGGGCCCATTGTTGTCGCCTCCCGCCTGTTGTTGCCTGACCACCATTGTGGTGCCGTCAGCGAGTTAGAGGTGTGAATGGGGGCCCCGTCCTGTCTAAACGGCGGGAAGAGGAGGCTCAACCCAGTCAGGTTCCTGCATTAAAGGTGTGGACATGATGTCCTATTTTCACCTGCCATATGATCTTCCTGTGAGAGAGTCCATAACCTCCGGAGTCTCCCCATTCCCTGGATCTGTACCTCTCTGATGGATGTCCCGAAGGCTGCGTTATGGCTGCTTGGGGAAGATCTTTATGGGCTGTTGTGTTTTAACAGCCAAATATTACAGCAGTTACACAATTGTGCCAATTTAGCCTGACAGCAAGAAGGTCCTGGGCTCTTCCAGTACAAGTATTTTAGTTTTTATATTCTGATTTCAATTCAACACAGCTTTAACCCTTGAGTTTCACTCCAAAAGTAAGCAGCCATACATTGTCCACTCCTCTGTTGTTGTTTTTAGAGCTTGAGGAGGTGAAGTGCTGCTGGAGACCAGTGGTAGAGAGTGCAGACAGGACAGGAACCATGTCCCCTCAGCAGAGCTTGACATGTACCTGCAAAAAGTTTTAGCTTTTTTTTTTACATTTAGACCTTCACATGATTTAGACTTGTCAACAAAGTGCTGACGCATCTGCATAGTAAAAAACTGCCAGATTCTCCAGTGGTTCCAACAGTGGGAGCCGCCAGGGGGCGCAATAGGTGCCCGAGTATTACAGACCTATGCCAAGCAGGTCGTGTGCCCACATTGTATATCCTGTATATAGGCAGTAATGCATGGTTACATCACATTGCAGAAGTGTTACTTTGGTCAGCAAAAATGATGATGAATCGTGATGAAAACGAGACACAACGTAGATGGTGGTTATGTGAAGATAACTATAATTAAATATACAATGCAATATTGTTGACGAATAAAAAGGAGACTGAATGTGGTTTGCAAAATGCAAACTTTGCTAACGTGTCTAAAGGAAATGAGACGCAAATATGAGACGAGACTTATTTGACTGCTGTTTTTTGTTTAATCAGAATTTCCTCTGAAACTTTTCTTGCACCCAAGACATCCTCATTTCTCATGAAAAAGACTAAAAACGGCTAAGGGAATTAGATTGAGGGACATAAAAAGAACATTTACCAGAGAGAAATCCTTGCTCATTCTTTCTTCAAGCAGTGGATGAAATGGAAATTCTGTATATTGTTAAAAAACAATGTGAGAACAAACAGTCCACTGATTGTATCCATGGAAACAAACATCATCTCACAAAACAATTCTCAAACATACTCTTCAACAACAGGTTGGGCACATTTTTCGAGAAACTCAAGATACTTAGATACAACCTCACTGGCAATAGAAGAAATCCCAAATGCTATAGATCTATAAGCAACGGCTTTTGACACAATCATCCATGAAATATTAATCATTAAACTAGAAAGGTGTGGGAAACGGGGAGTAGTGCTGGATGGGGAACTAGGTTATTTAAGTGGGACTGTTTCATCGTGCGTTGCGTATAGTGTCCACCAGAGGTCAGTGTGGAGCGATATTAATATGATTGTTATAAAGTTCTGAGCTGCTGCGTTTTGAATTGTTTGCAGATGACACAAATATTACAGAAAGGCATCACTATAGAAACGAACCAACTAAAATGATGGTTCGACACAAGCAGCTTGTCATTAAATCTGATTATTTGGGAATTGGCCACAAAAACCACAGGTAATAAAAGGAAATAGGCAGTTGAAATAGAAAGAGTTCATGAAATGAAACGTCTGGGGGTAACCACAGATGACAGAATTATATGGAAATCACAAATCAAACATGAAAAAATGAACGAATAAAAAGATCAAAGAAGCTTTTGGATCAGAAATCACCCCTCACTCTCTACTGCTAAGCATCATTCAAAAAACTGCTACTAAACTGCTCAAATAATGCTCAAAGCAAAATATTATCTATTAGCAATAAATATAAAGAAGGTATTTACTGTTCAAGAGAGAAGTTACAATTTATGGGGGAAATGTGACTTTAATATGCAGTTAATTTGTACAAACAGGAAAAGTTTTTGTGCTTCGAGACTAAGGTACAAAGACACAGATGCAGGCCTGGGGGGGTGCTCTTGGGTAGCATTAAGGATTACACTGATGTTGATTCTGCATCTTTTTTATTTATACTGCTTACACGGTTTGGTTGGCAACAATATTTCGTCGTGACGGACAGACAGACTCCAGCTGTCACGTAACCGAGGTAACGACACTGACTCATCTTTCTAAGGAGCTGCCAGTTAAAACATCGCTCTTGACGTCCTAATCTGTGATGACCTACTGGTTTGTAGCTGCTATCAAGCTGCTGTGGTCCTCAAACCAGCATGTCGCTAGATAGTGAAGAAATTAAGCATCACAAAACTCCTGGTGCACTAAAATCTGCATATATTCACTATGGCTTTACAGCTGCACAAATGTTTACCAGTAAACAGTAAATAAAAGAAAGAAACTACACTACTACTACTACTACACTACTACTACTGCTACTAAGTGGATTTTTTTCACATATTTTGCAGTATTGTTTGTGTGTTCGCAGAGGCTCCCCAGCCAGAACCTAATGCTGTTTGGGTGGTCTTGGCTTGGAAGAGTTTGGAAAACTTGCTGTAGGGTGTTAAAGTAAAAGTTATTGTTATAGTTATTATAGTTATCAGACCCCTTCCGCCACAAATACACACCTACCTTTATCCTCTACATTATTTTTTTACATTATTGTGAGTCCTCATTTTACTATTAACGATTTAACCATTTTATTTATCACTGCCAATATATATATATATATATATTATATATATATATATATATAATATATATATATATAATATATATATATATAATATATATATATAAATACTGTATATCCCCAATGCAAGCTAACCCCCCGAATTGAACGTTTGTGAACTTCTGCAGGCTGCAGGTTTTTCACCACAAGATGTAACATCATCCCATCATCACGCCACGACAGCCACAGCAGTAGTGATATGTCCACCACATCAGCACCGAACCCAACACAGCCAAAAACACGACACCGCATTCGTCAAGGTAACAATCACATGCTAGAAACCGGAAGTGGTGACATTAAGAGTATATTTTCTCTCTCTCTCTCTCTCTTTCTATGTCCACAAAGTCTATATTTCTCGACATATAGTATATATATTCCCTAAAAATGGAAGTATTATAACGACAATGATACCCTAATTACGCAATATTCAGGCAATGAATGTTACGCTTTTATTTTGAAACCCGGACGTGCGTTAACCTACACCGTCGACTTGATTCTGATGGCAGGCTGCCTCTCTTGGATGACTGGGAGTGACGCAGGGCAGGCTGTGTTAACTGGGACTTGACTGGAGGGACGAGGAAAAGGTTTGTGGCTGTGATTTGACAGGTTGGACACCGACGCAGGAAACAGCAGGGGACACTTGTTTGAAGAGGCAAGAATAAAGAGATCATCACCTCGGAGGGGCGGATCTGCGCGTGATACACTCCCAGGTAGGCGCCACTTGCTGATCATCACTAGATGCTTCTATAATCGCATCTACTGGTGCAAATGAGAAACCACATTTGTGCGTTTCCGGTGCTGTGTGTCGCTAATTAAGCTGCAGAAAATCGTCCTCCCGGTTGATTCACGGATTGTTTCTCTTCAGGCAACATTGCACATGGAAAAAAGTAGCCTAGTCATTCTATTTTGCTGAACATCGAGCTGTTGAGCCGCATCCACCCGGAGGATATTCGGAGATCCCTTAGTTCTGCCCGGTTTCCATCATGAACTATCTGCGTCGACGCCTCTCCGACAGCAATTTCATCTCGAACCTTCCCAATGGCTACATGACGGATCTCCAACGGCCCGATCCACCGCAGCAAAGCCCCGCAGTGTCGCCGGGGCCCGGGAGAGGTCGCCCGCCGAGCAGCCAGCCGCAGCCTGCTGCAGGTGGAGGCTCCAGCTTCTTCTCCTCCATCTCCATGCTGTGAAACAGACGACGGCTGCGGCTGCGGCCACGCTGTCCGAGGCGGCGGACCGAGCTGGAGGCTCCAGCAACGCCAAGATCCTGCTGGTCATCGATGACCAGCAGACCGACTGGTGAGAGCCGCGCACGGTCTAGACCAGTGCTTCTCAATTATTTTCTGTTACGACGGGCCCTCTACGGGACGCCCCCCCCAGGAGAAGAAACATTTTGCGCCCCCCCCCCCCCCCCCCCCCGGCCGTGACTATAATTAGTATCATTTGTCTATGAAATTTTTATAAGTAAAACAACCTCTGCATAGCATTGTATCCTTATTAATATTAAAGAAAACAAAAAAAAAGAAATATATAGACCAAAGCGGGATGATTGTTTGCCAATATTCGGCACGTTTTTGCCAAAAAAAACTCAAGCGGCTGATCAGCGTGACTGGGGTGTAATGTCTTTAAGTGACGCCTTCATTTATTTGGCTTCATGCTGTCCTGCCAACATTTTTAGACACAGTAAACACACCGGTCTTTCCTCGTCTCCCACCGTAGTCGCAGTGAAGCCAAGCGCTATAAAGGCTTCGTCATTTCCTCGTCTTAGCTTTCGGGAGACTTTCGTTTGTCTCATTATCTCCGTCTCTCTCCGCCTTTCTTTTCATCACTGTTAAGTATTTTTGTTGGTTTGTTCACTGCACTTCCTATCTCTTGCTCTGTGGTGTGTGCGCGCGGGATGTGCAATTACACTTTATTCTAGTACGGCAAAAAAAAAAAAAAAAACATGTTCTCCGGGGTCACACGCGCCCCCCCTGGCATCGCACCGCGCCCCCCCAGGGGGGCGCGCCCCACTATTTGAGAAGCGCTGGTCTAGACAGAGCCGTGCCAGAGTGTCCTGCAGTGGACTAGTGTCCTGCAGTAAACTAGTGTCCTGCAGTGGACTAGTGTCCTGCAGTAAACTAGTGTCCTGCGGTGGACTAGCGTCATGCAGTAAACTAGTGTCCTGCAGTGGACTAGTGTCCTGCGGTGGCTAGTGTCATGCAGTAAACTAGTGTCCTGCAGTGGACTAGTGTCCTGCGGTAAACTAGTGTCATGCAGTAAACTAGTGTCCTGCAGTAAACTAGTGTCCTGCATAAACTAGTGTCCTGTGGTGGACTAGTGTCCTGCAGTGGACCAGTGTCCTGCAGTAAACTAGTGTCCTGCGGTGGACTAGTGTCATGCAGTGGACTAGTGTCATGCAGTAAACTGGTGTCCTGCAGTAAACTAGTGTCCTGCAGTAAACTAGTGTCCTGTGGTGGACTAGTGTCCTGCAGTAACTAGTGTCCTGCGTGGACTAGTGTCATGCAGTAAACTAGTGTCCTGCAGTAAACTAGTGTCCTGCAGTAAACTAGTGTCCTGTGGTGGACTAGTGTCATGCAGTAAACTAGTGTCCTGCGGTGGACTAGTGTCCTGCAGTAAACTAGTGTCCTGTGGTGGACTAGTGTCCTGCAGTGGACTAGTGTCCTGCAGTAAACTAATGTCATGCAGTAGTAATGTCCTGCAGTGGACTAGTGTCCTGCAGTAAACTAGTGTCCTGCGGTGGACTAGTGTCCTGCAGTAAACTAGTGTCCTGCAGTGGACTAGTGTCCTGCAGTGGGCTAGTGTCATGCAGTAAACTAGTGTCCTGCGGTGGACTAGTGTCCTGCGGTAAACTAGTGTCATGCAGTAAACTACTGTCCTGCAGTAAACTAGTGTCCTGTGGTGGACTAGTGTCCTGCAGTGGACTAGTGTCCTGCAGTAAACTAGTGTCCTGCAGTGGACTAGTGTCCTGCAGTAAACTAATGTCATGCAGTAACTAGTGTCCTGCGGTGGACTAGTGTCCTGCAGTAAACTAGTGTCCTGTGGTGGACTAGTGTCCTGCAGTGGACTAGTGTCCTGCAGTAAACTAGTGTCCTGCAGGGGACTAGTGTCCTGCAGTGGACTAGTGTCCTGCAGTAAACTAGTGTCCTGCGGTGGACTAGTGTCCTGCAGTGGACTAGTGTCCTGCAGTGGACTAGTGTCCTGCGGTGGACTAGTGTCCTGCAGTAAACTAGTGTCCTGCGGTGGACTAGTGTCGCAGTGGAACTAGTGTCCTGCAGTAAACTAGTGTCCTCCGGTGGACTAGTGTCCTGCAGTGGACTAGTGTCCTGCAGTAAACTAGTGTCCTGCAGTGGACTAGTGTCCTGCAGTGGACTAGTGTCCTGCAGTAACTAGTGTCCTGCGGTGGACTAGTGTCCTGCAGTGGACTAGTGTCCTGCAGTAAACTAGTGTCCTGCGGTGGACTAGTGTCATGCAGTGGACTAGTGTCCTGCAGTAAACTAGTGTCATGCAGTAAACTAGTGTCCTCCGGTGGACTAGTGTCCTGCAGTGGACTAGTGCCTGCAGTGGACTAGTGTCCTGCAGTAAACTAGTGTCCTGCAGTAAACTAGTGTCCTGCGGTGGACTAGTGTCCTGCAGTGGACTAGTGTCCTGCAGTAAACTAGTGTCCTGCGGTGGACTAGTGTCATGCAGTGGACTAGTGTCCTGCAGTAAACTAGTGTCATGCAGTAAACTAGTGTCCTCCGGTGGACTAGTGTCCTGCAGTAAACTAGTGTCCTGCAGTGGACTAGTGTCCTGCTTATCTATCTATCTATCTATCTATCTATCTATCTATCTATCTACTATCTATCTATCTATCTATCTATCTATCTATCCATCCATCCATCCATCCATCCTCCATCCATCCTCCAGCCACCTATCCTAGCCTATCTATCTATCTATCTATCTATCTATCTATCTATCTATCTATCTATCTATCTATCTATCTATCTATCTATCTATCTATCTATCTATCTATCTATCTATCTATCTATCTATCTATCTATATGTGCTCTACAGTGCATGTTTGAAATCGTGAAATGATTCCATCCAGATCAATAAATTCAGCAGTCCCTTCAGTTCCGTGGAGCCTCGGTGGGTCACAATAAGCAGGAGATGTTTAGTTCAAGCCCTGGTTTATATCCATAATTCATTTCTAACTGTGCTTTAGGTGGGTGTGAGTTGCTGTAATTAGATCTTCTCATGTCCTGATCCGCTGCTAATAGTGTTACATCGGGTGTTTTTTAAAGATTTCTTTTTTAAATGTATCTGGGAAATATCCATCTTGATCAATATTTAAAAATGCCCATTTCCTGTGCAGGGTAAAGGTCTTCAGAGGAAGAAAGGTGCACAGTGAATATGACATCAAGGTGGAACAGGTACGTGACGGAGAGCATTTAGAAAGGATCAAAGGTCCTGACCTGTGAACTCAGATCAACAGTCATAGATGGAGGATGGGAACTATGAAACAATGCATGCAGGGGGGAATTTGGTGTGTGTGGGGGGGTCTAGTATTGGATGTGGTGTTGGATGAGGAGCCAGTGGGGCCGGTGGGGGAGGTGCAGTTGTTGATTTTGATGATTTCTTCACAGTGAGTAAAATATGGACCCCATGTAAATGTAAATATGGTCCCTAGCTTGTCCTGGGGGATTCAACATCTCCTTAGACAACCCCAGCTCAGCCCACTTCCTGTCCCTGATTAGGTCCTTTAACCTCAAGGACCCCCTCTCCTCCCACTCACAAACCTGGCTCTCATTCTTGCTCTACAGACCCCCCATCCAGTTACCCCTCTGAGCTCTGAGACCACTTTTCCATTCAGTTCAGGATGAGGCCGACTGACCTTCCATCGCGACCTCTGCAAACTCTCTCTCTCCCACCGCTCGCCCTGTTCAGCCACCCTTGGCTCCCCCAGAGGGCAGCACGCCTACATGCCCACTGGACTCCACCTAACCACAGAAATAGCTCCCTCTATCACCCCGGCAATCACTCTGATGAGCCGCTCCTCCCTCTCCACCAGCATCGTTCCGTAGAAGCGTCAGTCCGACTCAAGTGGGGAACTATCCCATTTCCTGTTCCTGTCCAAGACCATTGAGAGAGCGTATTAAAGCAGATCTCAAACTGCCCCTCATGTCTGCATGGATGCAAGTTAACCTTGGTAAAATAGAGCTCCTGGTTTTCGGGGCCATCCATTGGCTACCTGTAGCTCCCTCTTTAAGTTCATGTCGCTCATGCTGGTCTACAGAGTCCCAGCTGGACCTGCTTCCTCTTACACGATTGGATCAAGGTCCAGGCCATGTTGGCCCAGGTCTGCTGCGTTCCACACATCTAGCAAAGCCGTCTGCTCAGGCACAGCATCCAGACTCTACTCACACCTCGTTCCCCGATGGTGGAGCCACCTCCAGACCTCCATAGGTCTCAATTACATGGTGCTTGATTGCGTCTTTGGACAAAAGCGCCTGCTAAATGACTAAAAGTCACAGTATGAACAACCACGATTAAAAGAAGGCAGCTCAGATCTCTCTCCAAGTGGCTGCTTGTTTTAAATGGACAACAGTGTATTTCCCATGTCAACCTGCTCATGTGGATTATTTAGAGTAACTGGGCCATGATTCCTGGAAAGGAAGGCGCTCTGTGCCCTACATTTTTAGATCGTTACCACTAGTTAGTCGTTTTGAGTGACCAACTCAAAGTCTTGCTGGACCACTCAAAAGAGCCCGGACCTCTTTAACCAGCTTATTGGTTCTTTTGCTCTAATGGACCCAAATGATGCAAAGGTGGTAGAAAAGATATAACCAAGCATAAACCAGCCACACACGGGCTCAAACATGGTTGGCTAATGGAAGTTATCGGCACATTTTTAGCATAATCCCTGTGAGACGTGTCTGTGCCCGAGGCTTTTCCCCTCTTCCTATTTTATTTTCTATCCGTTTCCACTGTGGCCCTTCAAACAGAACTAACAGAATTCTGTCAGCTTAATGTCAAACATACTGCGTCTCTGTTTTGTGTTTCACCCAATCTTTGGTGACATTTTCCTTTCAGGCCGAGTTCTCTGAAATCAACCTAGTGGCCAATTCACTGGGCGCCTACAGCGTGACCGTGGACGCTTTCAGGAACGGCCATAAAGTTAATAAGTGAGTATGTAGCTGCGCTTAAACCTAACAGGTGTCGGGTTTATGGGCAGCTGTAATATATTAGTCATTATGTATTTTCTGCAGCTAAAAATGCCAACTGGTAGCCAGTCCTTATCTCATAAGTCACTGCAGGCGTCACTTTTTATGGAGCTTTCAGAGGACAAGTCACGTCAATGAGGGGCTCGGGTGGTTAACAGAGATATATTTCATAGATATCTATGTGGTTTTATAACACGTACGGGTGGTGCAGTTGGTCTATAATTTCCTCATTTTATATTCAACAAAAAAAAGAATAAAAGGAAGAATAAAGGGGTAAAGACTGAAAAATAGCAGAAGAATATCATCATATAATGGACAGGCATTTTTCTATTCAGGGGTTTGATTGTTGTCAGCTACAAGTGTTGTAGACTTTAATAAACTAGATATAACCTTTAGATAGGTTTTCATTCTGTTTTCATTCATTCCAGCCGGTGCCAGCAGCTCAACAGTATAAAGCGTGCTCATTTCCATCCCATTCCATCACTTTCTGAATGTGCTCTTGCGTTCCAGGTCCTTCAAGCCAGACTTTGTGTTGATCCGACAGCACGCCTTCAGCATGGACAAGAACGGAGACCATCGCAACATGGTGATCGGGCTGCAGTACGCCGGCCTGCCAACGGTTAACTCGCTGCACTCTGTTTACAACTTCTGTGACAAACCGTGGGTGGTAAGTGTCCTGCAGTTCCAGATAAATGTGCATCTTAGAATTTTTGTGGCCTGAAACTGTCGCCATTTTATTAATGGGGTTTTAAAACGTGTCTGTCAGTAAAGGGAAAGTATAAACCTTTCATTTACCACTGGTTAAAGGGTTGAGTCGTGCATTTTTACTTGTCATTCTTCACAAGAATCCAGTTTAACAGTGACAGATTTCGGTCATTTTGCCAGTATTGATATGTAATATGAGAGATGTCAACAGGAAGCCTGTAATAAAGGGTTGATTCTTTTACTTTAGTTTGCTCAGATGTCCAGACTCTTGAAGCAACTCGGTCCAGAGGAGTTCCCGCTGATCGAACAGGTTTATTATCCCAACCACAAGGAAATGGTGAGATTTTTCCGTCTCCTCTCGGCACAGAGACCCCCCCCCCCCAGCGTCTTTGTTTAGTTTCCTCTCAATAGTTCATAAAACAGCTGAGATCAACCACATTTTCTGGTGGGGTGAATTTTTTTCCCCGTTCCAATCTGGCCTTTGGGGAACAATTGTAAAAATATACCATCAACTACGGTACAGGACAAGGTTGAGACACATGTCATTTTTGATTTTGTGTTTCTCCTTCTAATCTGCTGAAATTTGGAAGAATATCGCACCGTTTTCCAGTCTCAGATTATACAGAAGATCAGAGTCGTAACTGCGCCTTTGCAGATGTGCAAATACGCAAACGGCCTAAATGCTAGAACGCATGAGCAGCGGCGTGGGACTGAAAGTGAGCGTGCTTTCACACATGCCGGTGCTGAGCAGGAGCAAAAAGGAAAATGATGCGCAGAACAAGAACTGGTTCAGCGAGTACAGGCCGTGTTCACGCCGGTCCACTGGCACAGCATCGTGTTTCCATGACGACTGACGGAGGGGAGGGGGGACCCTTTGGTTTTATTTAGCTGAAAATGAATCATTAGGAAGACTTCTATTTGCTTGACTCCGGGGGTTAATAACGGAGGCGTCTATTAATCAACTCTCTTTAATACACATCTTCGAAAATGAATCCATTTCTGCGCTGAAGACGCCGCGTCACCTGCAAAATTATTAATATGAACTATTCAGATACTATCACTAATGCCGAGAGCCACTTCTGGAACACTGCTATATGAATTAGGATCCAGCGGGACGATCTTAACATCCCTCCAAGCATAAATTAACGTATCAGCTCTATCTAAGCACCCTGCAACATTATATTGTATAATATATTATCATATTGCAGTTTTTATAAGCTGCTGAAGGGTCCATATAGTGAAGCAAGTGTGTGATGGTGCTGCCGTTGCAGATCAGCTCTCCTCGGTTCCCCGTTGTGGTGAAGATGGGCCACGCTCACTCAGGAATGGGAAAGGTGAGGACGTCTCAAGGTTGCCCCCGAGCGTCTCCTTGTCAACGCAGCGGCGTGATCCGTTTTCTCTCTTTTCTTCTCAAGGTTAAAGTGGACAATCAATATGATTTTCAAGATATTGCTAGCATCGTGGCCCTCACCAAGACCTACGCCACGTCCGAGCCCTTCATCGACGCTAAGTATGACGTGCGCATCCAGAAGATCGGTGACAATTACAAAGCTTACATGTGAGTAAAGAAAAGTGAAACCTACTATATCACATCATACTATATTACATTCCAAATTCTAATTAATGAATAGGAGAACGTCGATTTCTGGGAACTGGAAAACCAACACCGGATCATCCATGCTTGAGCAGGTGGCCATGTCTGATAAGTAAGACCTCCTAAATGCGGATGAAATTACAACCAGAAAATCCTGAAATGTCCTTCTGGCTATTCATAACTGTTTGCTGTAGGTACAGAATGTGGGTGGATGCGTGCGCTGACATCTTTGGAGGACTGGATATTTGCGCTGTGGAGGCGCTGCACGGCAAAGACGGCAGGGACTACATCATAGAGGTACTCGCGGGCAGCGTAATCAAATCTGTCTCTGGTCGTGAGAGGAAGACAGAACGTCTCCTGGCTTGTCTATTTTTAGGTTGATGATTGCTCGATGCCGCTGATTGGAGACCAGCAGGATGATGACCGCGTCCAGATAGCGGACCTGGTGATTGCTAAGATGAACCAGACTATTCCACGTATATCCAGCTCTCACGCAGTTCGCTCCACGTCAGGACAACCACTGCAGGTACTCAAAACAGGAGTGTGGGAGAAAGGGCTGTGACTCTGCTGCATAACGTACGGCAAATGTCACAATGTTTAAAGCCCAACTCGCCACAGAAACCCAGTGATTATCTGTCTGTTGAGCTAATCTCTGTGCCCCGGAAGGGATTTTCTCATTTATTTCTCACTTACTTACTGATAAATATTGGTTTTCTGCCTTTTGCCTCCTCTGTGTCCTGTAGAAGGCAGGGTCCCCTCAGTCTGTCACCCCTCAGCAGCGCCCTTCACCTCAGGGTAACACCCTGTCTCAATGTTTCAAAATGATCTTTGTCTTGGTGAGTCATTGATTGCGACAGCTTCCTTTCTTCTCTAGGTGGTCCTCAGCAAAACCCACCATCTCAGCAGCGTCCACAGCCTCAGGGCCAACCTCCTGCGCAGGCTCCGCAGTCTCCTGCCAGCTCCGCTGCTAGCGACGGCGGCTCGGCTAAAGCTAGCCAAGGAGCTGCTCAGACGCGGCCGCCGGGTCAGGGAGCTCCTCAAGGCCAGAGACCTTCTTCTGGTCAAGGTTTGCCTCAGAATCAGAGACAACAGTCTGTGTCCCAGCAGCAGCAGAAAGGGCCGAGTCATAAAGCAGCAGGCCAACAGCAGGACAGGCCTGCCCAGCCTAGCAGGCAGCAGTCCCAGAGTGGGTCGCAGCAACAGAGGGCTCGCCCCACCACCCAGCAGCCCCAACCTGCTGCTCAAGGCCAGGGGGGTCCAGGGGGACGACCCCCGTTGCAGCAAAAGCCCAAGCCCCCACAGAAGCCCAGTCAGGACAACCCAGCAGTGGGCAGCACTCCTCAACTAAAGTGAGTAATTAGAGCCGGATGAGACAGTGGTGTAGAGCAGCCCTGAGCAGGAGTTCCCCCGTTACGCTCGCACTGAGATACGCATGTCATGATTAATGCATGACTGAAGCTTTCATTCTCAACTTTTCGGCAGCAGCTTCACAAAACAGCACATTTCAGGTCAACCTGGACGTGGTGATGTTTTGTGCCAAGCGCGTGCGGTACGATAGCAGCTAACGACATGATTAGCAGCTTTCCGAAAGCTTTGTAACCCATGGATTTCACTGATAGTCCCCGGAGCTTCGGAATTAAAGGTTGAATCATCAGTAGATGAGTAATGAAGTAATCGTTTGGTCGAGTTACCGTCACACGGTCAGATGCAGAAGCACTTCCATGCAAGAGATAATCAGAATTTTACCAGCTGAGAAATGGCTGATTTTTCCTGCGTTCGGTGGGTTTTCGAGGAAAAATGACGCCTGAATTTGGATTCCGTGATTAAGTTTCTCACCATTTCCTTGATTAAACATGCATCCACTGTGCATCCAAAAAAGGCCATTCAATATTCTTATCATATTAAATGAGAAATGATAAAATAATATTGAATGACTGTCGAAAAGGAACGCTCTTCATCGTTTTCCCCCCTCTCTGTCCTGTCTTCCAATCTTGTCATTTCATGGGTTTGCTGCATGACTTTAATCGCCTCTTCCTCTCGTCTATTGCCATCTCTCTCTCTTTATAGCAAATCCCAGTCTCTTACCAATACCTTCAACATTCCAGAAACCCCAACGCCGCGAGCCAGCCTTAGCCAGGACGAGGTGAAGGCTGAAACCATCCGTAACCTACGCAAATCTTTCGCCAGTCTCTTCTCAGACTGAAACGTACCCATTCCTCCTCCACTGACAGAGAGACCCACCAGGACCAAGTCTGACTTGTGTGACCATCGACGAACTTTAAACCCACTGCCTAAGTAAGAAAAATAAATCGTAGTAAACGACACCCAGTAAATGTAGGCGCTGTCCTCTCCAGCATTCCTTCCTCCTATTACATGTGACACAGAACAACACCTCACAGAGGTGCATATGCATGTAGTCATACACAGGAAAAAGAAATCCTACTTGTTTGTTGGTGAAACTTTAGTGTGTAAAATCATCGTGAGAAGCGTTTAAATGTTCTAAAGAAAAAAACATGACCCTCCGTTGTGCCGGAAAATAGTTGTTTTTAATTGAACAGTAAAGTTCAGACTGGCCCCTAAAAACAGGAAACTCGTGCACAGGCGCCGCGTTTGCATCAGCAATGTTATTACGGGGTTCAGGACATCCACTTCATATGTGTACTATCAAAATAAAAGCATGATTATTACATTCTTTGTACAGGGACTGTACAGCATCGAGGAAACGTATTGCTGGAATCAGACTGTTAAAAAAAAAGATTCGATTCTGCCACGATTGATTTTTTTGCGTCCTGGGATTTGTAAAATCAATAGTGTGTGTTGGAAACCACGTGATCAGTAATAACACCAGTACCGTTCTAGAAGTTCTGAGTGAAGCAGTTGTTATTATTCCTAAATTAACCCTAAACTTTCCACCTGGAAGGACATTTGGGGACCATGTTTCAATAATATTGCAATAATAATAGTGAGAATACCTTCCTAGGTTTCATCACCGTGACCAAGAACGGGTTTATTCAGTCCCGAACTCAGAATGTCCAGCGTGTCGCTGATCTTTTTTCCATTCACACCGATGACCCCCCCCCCCCCCTCGTCACAACTTTCCTGCATGTGCACACGAGGCCGTGGTTGCATTTTCAAGCCCCCCGACACTGGTGCGAGTAGCTAAACTAGTGTGTAGAGTGACCTGTTCGGTGTTGTACATGCTACTGCTGCCACTTTCTTTACCGTCTTTTCTTTCTCCAATTAGATTAAAATAAATAAATAAGAAGCAACTTTCAAAGCAAGTCTTACACAGACAAGAATGTCAGATCAAATGGAGCTGTCTCAGGGATTTCCATTTGATTGGGAGGCTTGTATGTGTGTAAGGGTCTTCCATTACACTGTTGTGTGTTTGTACTAGTGACGAGGGTCGAGCATGCACTGTAGTCACATAGAATGTTGATTTTCACAACTGCACTTGTGCACAGAATATATTGCAAAATTATACTTGAATACAGTGGGAAAAGCCTCTTTTCAGGTTGATTTCGTCTGCCTTGGACTCAGGCTGCAAGTCTGTACGTTGTGATTTTTTTTCTTTTGAACTCACGTGAATCGGTTTCAGAACCGTGGCTGAGTTTTTAACGGTTCTAGAACGTGCAAGACGGAGCTATAAAGGCCCGATATGCTATGGCTGTCGTGCTCCCTCACTCCTTGGCGTTCGGTTTGGCAAATCAGCCACTGAGAGCGGAGTGGAAGTGCCACCGGAATGTCAAGAAAAGGTGGCAGAATCGTTGTTTGGAGGGAAACCCAACAGCCTGGAGTCAGACAGAACTCGACTTTCCTGCAGTTCCTCTCAGCTGCCTGTGTGTTTCAGTCCGTGCGTGTAGCCACAGTGACCCCTTGTGCTCAATGGTGCATAAACGCGTGAATGTTATGTAAAATACCAAATTAATGTGCTGTGGGTGATGCAGAGTTGTGGCATTTATCTCCTGCTGCTATTTACGCTTGATATTAAATGTGTCCTTTTTTTTTAATTCATTCATAAAAGTTCCAAAAAAATATAATCAGGGCGGCGGAACCTTGACTCGGTGTCAGCACTAAGAATGTCATTCGTGACGATGAGCCAATACTGTTCGCAGGGATGGTGGAATTTAAAGGTCACATACATCCATGGCAACTATTGACGGGATGAGCAGTGCAATGCAAAGTTATCGATGCCGATATTGTTTTCTTACGTCATTTGTTGTGATAATCTGTGAATGTACTTTACTTCCTCTGGTAGTTCCATCCTTTCTAAATTCAGTGTGTATTCGATGTGACAAAGGTGAAACGTTTGTTGGTTGATGCTTGCCACGTTTAAAAGTGTACATCATAAATGTAAGTGCAAAAATCAGAGATGAGGTTTTGTTATCTATAAATATATTGTTGCATTAGATGATTCAATTAAATGTAAAGACAAATGTGATGTTATATGCAATGTAGCTATATGATGTGAAAATGTTATAAAAACATGCACATGTTCAGTAAAGTCTACAATCAAATTTGTTTCCTTATGTGTCATTATTGGCTCAGTAATATAATATGTGCCAAACTTAATTGCCTTTGTTGGAGTATAAATATAATACATTTTAACAAAATGTAATATTTTCCTCACTGCAGAATCACTGTTGAGCCCGTTCTTCAACATTTAAATGCTGATTTGATCCCTCTGATCCTACCTGCTCATCTTCTATACTTTAGACCTGAGGGTTTCGCAGTTCATTTTGCTTATTTTGTGTCATTGTCAGGTTTAAAGAGCACTGATGTTATCAGGCCGGTTTCTCAAACCTGAATATTACAAATATCCTATATATCCTATATTGCAAAACAGACACCTTAAATGTGTTAAACTAACAACAATTCAGAACAACATAATAAAGTCGCTCAATGTCAGATTTTGACTTTTATTGACAGACTTAATTTATGCTTTTGCCTCTTTTTACACTAAGGTGTAATGGGTGACTATTATTATTATTACTAGTATTATTATTATTATTGTTGTACGGTGACGATTTTACTTGTGGCCACAAGGGGCGCCAACCTGTGACGTCAGATAGATAGATAGATAGATAGATAGATAGATAGATAGATAGATAGATAGATAGATAGATAGATAGATAGATAGATAGATAGATAGATAGATAGATAATCTAATACTACAAGAAGATATAAGTATTTTACATCACACTCATGCGAGTGTAATCATTCATATCCACTGTGTGTAACACTGCAGACCACATCAGACCACAAAGGTACCTACAGTAGTTTTCTACACTGTTACAAACACACAGAAGACAAAAGAGGACCACTGAGGACTTTGTCTCTGAGCCTGGGTATTTCTAGATCTGACCCATTTCAACAGCCTGCAAGCACAGGTGCAGCTGGGAAGCTTAACTATACATACATTAAATGTCCACAGGCATTAGCTTGACAAGCAGGAAATACAGAAACATCAGGATCAAATCCAGGTCGCTCTTGTGGAAGAGATTCTTAATCTGCATGAGCTTTTACCTGGTTAAAAAGAGGCTCTAAATATTCCCTCTCATAGATAAAACTTCACAGAACACACTCTTTATGCTGTAATCACATACTTGTTCACACATTGAGAAGAGGTCAGAGGTCACCCAACTGATCCAGGTCTAGAATCTGTATCTTGAGCCATTCTTGGTCAAGATACCTCTTCCTCCAAACCAACACCTACTCAATTTATCCTCCTTTTATTTATAAAGAGCTGCTATTGTGGCCATTCTATTGAGGCCTACATCCCCACACAAGTGGTGCAAGTCAGTACTGCTTTTACATTGTGCTGCTGCGGGAAGGAGAGGGAGCGAGAGAGAGCGGTCCATATTTAGAAGGACCTCATTGATTCTTCTGAACTGGAGCACAGAAGATTTGTTGTTTGTCTTGACTAGCCAGGCCCCGATGACAGTCGTCCATTATGAAAACCCCCCAAATCAGTGTTTGTATTAAACCAGAGGTTTGTTCCTGCCATGACACAACAGATCCTGTTTATGTAACGTCACATAAATAATTCACCCCCCACTTTCAGAAAAGGGAAAGCAACTGAAAAGTGAGGGATGAGGGAGGTGCTGTGAAAGAAAGGTTTAATTAAGGCTCGCCATGGGACGTCTTAGTGTGGCTCTCCAGAACAGGACAGAGGAGTAATATCTGTGCTTGTTTTGACCTACATGAACTGGCATGAGGCTGCAGGGATAAGGTGTGGGGGGGTGGGCTTCATTATGGTAAACCATATGTTAACTGGATATTATCAGCTGTTGGAGTTGGATGGTTCCACCTCCGCGGATGGCTGAGGGCTCACAGGCAATTTCCACCTTCACTCCGTCTTTCTGCAGTTAATTTGTCTGGTCACCATGGAGGAGTCGTCGGCATGACGTCATTCCCCGCGAGACCAGTTTCTTACTCACTGTGGCTTCTGTGGAAACATTCCCAGTTGGCTTGTGCATGATTTTGTTCATGAATGTTCACTTGGAGAAGATAAAAGTGTTCTTGTGCGTTTGCTTTCCGGGCCAAATCAAACATGCTAATTTGGGAGAGCAAGAGCCCGTTCAAATGTTGGTTTATCTCTGTGCAGCATCACTTCCTCCATCTGAGGGCAATCGGCGTTCTGCTGCATTCGGGGCAAGATGAACAAATCTTGTCTGATCCAAGAAAACAAATCTGCATCCAGATACTTATGTTGGCTTCATCCATACGCGCACAGTAAGTTCCTCATGTGGACCACCGGAGCATCAGAGAGGATTGTGTGTATTAAATTAGAGATTAGAGATTTAGGAATTAAGGGAAGACTTGGTGTTCCCTCCTGCTGGGCCCACTGAGTTGATGTTGCTTTTCCCCTCCAGAATCAGATTCAATCTACTGTACATATTTCCTTTGTGCTGGAAAGGATGTGAGTTCTACAGGGACCAATTTTTGTTGAAAGTCTATGCAGATGAGTGTTTAAAAAGGTTCCTGAGTCTTAAACAGCCCCAAAAACACAGCGCAGCGCAGCAACTCCTAGCATCTCTTTATCCTGCTCTCCTCCACACACCATTCTATTGGAAAATAACCCGAGCTTTGTATTAGCCTGGCTATTTTGGGCCCAACATTGTAAGTAGGGGGCCTGGCTGTGTGTGTGCGCATCTCTGCATCTGTTATGTAATTCTGCCTTGTAGGAACACAGAAATCGGAAAGTTTACAAAGATCCGCCGGGTTGACTGAATCAATCTTTAAAACACAGAACCTTTTTTCTCAAGTGGGAATGCAATATATATTCATACATATTTAACCATGCAAATATTCCCTACACTGCTCTATAAGGATGTGTTCCCTTATTTTTTAGGTTGTGTCTATTTACAACTTCAACTGATGAAAATACTGTACATGTTCTAGCTAAGGACACACATCTGTGTCATATATAGTGCATAAACCAAACTCAGGACAATGTCACAGCTGATAAACAGGGATAATATACCACTAAAATAAAGAGAACACATATTTACCACAGCTTCCACTTCTGGAAAAACCTCTGGGGTATAAAACAGTAACGTTTGTGAATCAATTTCCCAGATAACCTGTGGAAAAGAGTCAAACAGCAGGAGGAATTTAGCAAAACAACCTTTTTAAATAAACCAGCTTTTCAGGTGAACCCCGCCCCCACATACACACACACACACACACACACACACACACCCGCCATCCTTCTACAGAAGCTGCTCAGATAGACCACCAGAATGGCAGGTAGCCAGAAGGTTTGTGCATCCCGGCACAGCATCAAATCATGGTGGCGACACCAGAAGACAGACCAGTGCACCAGGGGAGGTGGAGGCAGGATGGCATATGCTTCTTTGAGCAGGAACACACACACACACACACAGAAAGAGAGAGGGAGAGAGAGAATTGACGGTTCTCTGACTGAGCGAGAGCCTCGGAACCACTGTCAGAATCACTGGAGCACTGCTGTGACATCATATGCGCTACCATCCGCCCTCCGTGCTGCAGCAAAGGTCTTCAGGAGGGAAACGATGCCCTAAATAAAGTCTGCCAAGAGATCCACCAGGAGAACACATGTCCTCTCATCAGGAAGTCAGGAAGACTTTAAACTTTAAATCAGTGGGTTGAACTTTCCTACATTAACTATTTATTGAGGATTTTATGCCTCGTTTTCGGAGGTTTATTAGCAACAATGCTGCAGATGATTGGAAAGCCCTTCTGTTTGTGCACTTCTTTATGATCACCGCAGAGCCGCTAAGGTGCCGGAGACACCTGCTCGCAGCCCAGCTGACAGACACTTGTGCCTGCGAACCAAGAGCTGACACAAACTGATGCCAGCGCACCGTGCTGGAGGAGGGGGTGCACAAATGGATCACACTCTCAGAAACGTGGGATGCAGGGCCGTGCGAAATTGAGTTGATTGTTGTTCTAAATCATATTCGGTAAATGGGGCTGTCACAGGTCGGGTTCACTGTGGTGCAGAGCCAAGTAGCATCGTGGTCCTCAGTGAGCAGCCCCGCGTTTCGGGTCTGCCGGTGCTTCAGTAAGCAGTTTTCCTGGAGTAACGTCACGTGCTCCTCAATGCAGACAGCAGAGGAGAGTGGGCAGCAGAGGTCAGCTTGTGGATCCCATGTGCACAACATGGGAGGCATCTTGATTTAGCCGAAACACAAAAGGAGTTGACCCAAATTCATCTGAAAGTATATGAAAAACAGAGTTATCATAAGGTCAAGATGGACAGACTCCAGCAGCAAATCAAAACAATGACTGATCTGTTCTTATTTCATAATAATAATAATATGCATTATATTTTTACCATTAAAATAAACCATTAGAATAATCATTTATTTATAACTATTTGAACCCGGAGAAGGTTTAAGCCTGTGGGCTCATTTCTTCATGTGCAGAAACTTTAAAAAGTATTGATTAACTCCTCACGCTGCAAGAAGACAGCAGGAACCGGAAATGCCATCTCCTCTGGGTCTCCTATCATCCAGGGTTGCAGCGAGGGCTCGAATTGCTGCTCCGAGACTTCTCACCACCCCCGAGCGTCGTCCCACACGCCCAACCATCTTGCTCCATCAACGCCATTAAAACAAGCGCGGTCACGCCTCCAAAGGCGCGCGCAGAGGCGCAGGCTCAGACACACCTCCTGCCTCTCCTCCATCACACAGGCACAACCTGCTCATACGCGCACGTAAACTGCGGCTGAAAGGCGACGGCATGTAGGGCAGCATGAAGGACCGTGGGATGCTGGCAGATCGGCGGAAGGTCGCGTCTTCAGCGCATCCGCCGCATCCGACCAGAGCGGCGAGATGGTAAGGCCCACTATTGCTGCTAAACCCGCACGTTTGTTTGGAAACTTAGCCGAACTCTTTAAGTATGTGGCCTGATCTGAAGCCGCCACCTTTTTTCCTCGTTTCACTGAAAAAAAAAATGATGTCATTGCGCACCGAAATGCATCCGTGGAGGCAGAAGAGGGTGACGGACGTTTGTGCCGCTGCACCAAAATAAAAGCGCTGCTCAAGTGCGGTAGCGCAAGTGTTTGGTAACGTTTCAGGGCTAAATGGCCCAGTGGGCAGATCTGGAGGATCGACTTTATCTTTGCGAGAATGCGTCCCTCCCGTAGGGGAGGAGAGGACTCACTCCGGAATAGTTTTTATTCTGTAGGCAAATAAATATAAACTGCTTTTCCAGGAATACTCACAGCACAGCAGTTTATTGGCCCATGTACGAATGTATGAAGGAGCTGTGCAAACCCGAAGCCCTGGTACTAATCTGGTGGATTCTGACCATATTAAAGCAATTCATAATGATGAAGTGCAGGCTGGCCTCCGTGTGCAACTCCAGCAGGGTTTCATGGTTCCTTTGCTGTGTGCTGTAGCCATGGAGACAGAATGTGGTATGTGGATTTTTACTTGCGCTGCAAAGTCTACAGTTCTCCTGCGGGAGCCAAGATGAGTCGAGGATTAGACTTGCATTTTCTGTTTTTAAACCAACGTTATTCTTGATAATTCTTCCACAGAAAATGCGTATTTGTGTTTTTGGCTGGGAATTGTCATTTTTCTTTTTTCAGCACCAACCTCCTGTGGCCTTTCACGCAATCATGTTACAAGAGATTTAATATTCCTTGAAACATTTGATGACAGGATGTATTCTTTGCTGGCATAATTCTGTTTTTACAGCATCCCTCCGTCTGCAGTGTGTGGGCTGTTGTTCATTTCCAGTCATGTAAGTCTGTGTAGCGCTTTAAAACACATTAGCTCCCCCAAATCATTTATTATTTTGTTTCCAACATTATTGGGCTTGTTATCACAGCAGATTCATAAGAGAATAATATAGTAACGAAGCCCAGAGCCATTATATTACTATGATTTCTTTTCCCCTGGCAATTTAACCTATGAATATTGGCATTTAAGGGTCTATTTTCATGGTTTATATAGATTTCAGTGAGAAATGGTCACAAAAATGAGACGTCCACACATAAATTGTTGATTCCTGATCAGCACAGAGATTTACGATGGTTTAATTTGAGGCAAGTTCACAAACTTTTGGAAAATCAGAACTTTGTACATGAACTGAAAGTTAAATTCTCTCTAATTACAACAATCTTCCTCACTCCGTTCTAATTTGGAATTGCTCATCTCTACTCACACTCTAGGAATAAATAACGGATGTATATTATCCTAAATTTAGACAGGTTCTGCCAAAGCATCCCTCTCATTCGCTGTACTCCAATAATCAATGACATCTTTGTAATTAAACATTGATAATGTTGGCGGGGGAACTGCGAGCGTTGTGGCGATTGCCATAAAGGTTAAGGTGTCTCGGTGACAGAAGAGGGTCTGAGCAAAGCCGTGAATCATGGCGGCGGTTGGTGTGATGGCCATGTGTGCGCTGGCGTGATGCTTGCCTGGGTGTGTTCTGCACGCACGGAGGGGGGGAGGCTGGGCAGTCCTCTGTCTTCACGATGAGCAGATGGTCGCTCTGTGTTAGCTTGTGGGAGGCTGCCAACAAGAAAGCCCATTTGACACATGAGTCCATTGTTGGTATGCATTTGTTCTCCGTGTTCTTCCTGAGAACATGGGAACTTTCACAAATTGAGGGTTTAAGAAGATATTATTTTAGGTTGATTCAGATTCAGATTCAGGTCCTTTATTGTCCCACACGGGGAAAAGTGATGTAATGGAAGATGCAATAACATCTGTAGAATTTCGTCCTTTTGTCTGTTCTAAATTAAATCCACATTAGTGTTCTTGTCATATTGAGTTTTCTAACAAGTTTTCAAGTATTTTTTTAACCAGCATCTCAGGAGACCGGCATGCAAATGATATATTTCCATTTTTTAATTGAACATATAACATTATTAATTGTGATGGATTCAAATAATTGGTAAATGACTGGTTGCAGTTCATAAATGCATCCAATTTGCAAATCATCAAGCACATCCACTAAAATTATAATCAGTATTGTATGTATGTGTCATTCTCTTTAATTAATGTAATGAACTTTGTATCTTAAATTAATAGCACGCGGAGAGTGCAGACCTCAGCCAACCAGCTCATTTCCTCACATATTGTGACTTACACCTGTAGTATAAATTCTATATGCAGTACAGCAGTATAATACAAGGTTATTTAGCATAGTAGGTCGCTTTGTATGTAGTTGTTGCATAAATCCTTCATTTAAACCATATTTTTACATTTAGCCTGTGACATTAAGGAATGATTTGTTCTTTTTTCTTCCCACAGGCTTCGTTGATCCGGAGTCTGACTGAACGGAGGATGCTGAGGTTCCTTTAAAATGACCCGAACGCATCCACCTGATATACTGGCTTCAACTCTATATCAGGACTTTCCTCTAAATCCACACAGTGAGCATTCGGTTTCTCTCCACTCCTCCGAGCAATGTGACCTAAAAATGATCGATAAGCCAGAAATTATCAACAAAAGACACTGCCGCAGCTTTGACTTCATTGAGTCCCTGGATGATCCACAGTCCCTCCCAGTAGAATACCCTTACAAGGGGGCCGAGAATCCAACAGTAAACAAAGGTGTAACGTGGAATAGCCTAGATCAGCCAGGATATCTACGCTTTTCATCTCCTGATCTGTTCAACACCAGACATTTGCAGCAGCAGACCACTCAGGACAAACCCAGCCATCTTACCTGGTCTGATTCTAAAAAAAGGACAAGATCTAAAAGTGCTCCCAGAATCAAGGCCACGTTGACTCCTGTGCCCATCTCCGTGTCTCCTCCAGAAGCCAAAAAGATGCGAGAAAAACCCAAGGCCGCAACGGAGACAAAGACTTCGGAAACGCGAGAGAACTTTACAGCCAACAGAGCTTTTCTGAACGATGTGCATCCTATCAAACTGCAGCCCCACTCCCCCCTCTACGTGTCTGACTGTTTCGACGAGAGTAAACCAATGAAAGGGAACGTAACCCCGCACGTCCGGTGTCGTGTGGACATCAAGCCGGATGCTTCGGTCCTGCAGCACACATCCAGGCAGGTTTCGAGCGTACCGTCCGAGCATCTCTGGCAGCGATACGGTCAGCCCAGCAGCAGCAGAGGTGTGTATTTGCCACGGCAGATTGTCTCCTCGCCAACGCCCGCTCCCGGCGAGCACTACAGTGGACCTTATAGACAAGGCTACCACTGTTCCACCAGCATGTCTCCCAGCACTTACCAGCATCTTGACTTACACAGAATGGTGTCCCCAACTGTTCCATATCTGACTCAAGAACAAAGAGCTTACTCGAACCCTAATATACCGAGTAAGTTTTACTCCGTTGAGGACTCTGTTCGGTTTTCGGTCCCTTCCTTCTCAAGAGCATACTTTCAGGATGACCGATCCAGTTTAACCAGTTATGGCAGTTCAATGACCGGTCCGTATGATCCAAGGACTCGATGGGTGCACACTCTTCCCGTCAGGTCGTATTATACAGACCAACTTTCCAGAGAGCCGTTCCCGTCGGCATATAGCAGGCCTTACTCAACGAGTGAGGCCGGGTCCTACATCTCCCAAACCCCAATGTCTAGGCCCTATTATGGCGAGGAACTCCGCTTCAACCCGTACCACGTGAGTAACTCCAGGTTATTTTATCCTAAAGCTTACGGTTCTCCAGAGAAACAGTACTTACCATCAAGGCCGTATCATACGGAGGGTCGGCGACGCCCTCCAATGTCCCAAGCCTTTACAGACGACTGGTATCGTTCAAGTATATCCGGCTACTCCAACCAGTCTTCACAACTCACGCCACCAAGAGTAAGGCGAGAACTCGGTTTGCCCCCGTGGTATAATAGCTGTGAGGAGACAAGTCGACTAGGTGCAGAGGCCAAAAACCATTCAAAGTCCTGGGATAATATCCTTTATTCCCACCAGGACAGAGAGCAAACGGTGCCCCGTGGAAGGAGCTATGAGAACCTATTTTACCAACCACGGCACGGAGCATCCGCCGACGTGGCGCCTCAGCCCGTTATACTCAACCTGTCGAGTTCACCGCGACGCTACGCAGCTCTTTCACTCTCTGAAAACTCCTTAGAGAGAGGCCCAGGCAATCCCTGGAAGAACGCCGCAGGCGGCCGCTGGTATGTAACTCCCGAGATCACCATCACCGACAATGACCTAAACGCGCACCACAACAAACAGCATGAGGTGCACTCTGTCCGCTGGGATGCACTGGGCGGTGAAAAGTCACCATCCCCAAGGTTAATACATCAGCAAATATCCAACATGGCTGACATTAGGAAAGACAGGAAACACAACAACTTCTCACTTCAGCAGAGTCTAGAACAACTGGATGAACTCTTGGCCGATTTGGTTGTTGATTACAAGCCACCAGCTTCCGGTAAAGCAAGCGAAGGCCTTTTAGACCAGCTCAAGCAACTAATTATCGAAGATGACATCAAAGAGGGGGGGTCTCCCAGGCTGGACAATACACAGCTCCCATCTTCCAAGTCAAGCCCTGATACTATTAAAGACCCGGATAGTGGATGTGATGCTCTCCAAAGGAGTGCAGAAGAATGCTCTCCAGACCACAGCACGGATGATGACGACACAATGGTGTGTGCCAACAAGAGGTGCAAGCGCACCGAGAACATGTTCAACGCCTGCCTGTACTTCAAGTCATGCCACAGTTGCTACACGTTTTACTGCTCGCGAAACTGTCGCCGGGACGACTGGGAGAACCATAAAGAGACTTGTCTGTACGGCCGAGTCAACAGCGTCTGCCGACACGTTCTTAAATACTGCAGGGAGAATTCAGAGATCCACAAATCCTTCTCCCGCCTTGCAAAAGCTGGCTACCTATCCAGAGGGAGAGGCATTCTCTTCCTGGGTTTTGCGAACCCGGAGACTGCCGTCAACTTTATGCAAGTTGGGCTGGAGAGCCTCCTCATGTCTCCCACCTATTTGTCCCTCAGAGAGCTTGATAGTGTCAAAGACAACCTTGGGGAATACTGCAAGGAGCTGCAACTGGCAGGCAATGAGTATGACCCACACGAATGTTTCCTTCTGAATGTATCGGTAGCTGTTGGGGAACTAGTGCCTAATAGACCACCAAGAGTCCAAGCGCCAACAGTCCGAAAATATGCAAAGGTGTCCCTGGCCTCCTCAAGCCCGGACAAAAAGGTACTTAAGAAGGATAGTGAAATGGAAACTCTCATCCTCACGCCACCCCCAGGCACACCAGATATTGATAAGGAGGGAGAGGAAGGAAGGAAAGCCAGAGAGGTTTGCTTCGTCAATATCCAGCGTGAGCTCAGGACCAGAGGAGTTTTCCTGCGGCACGAGTACCCCAAGATCTATTCTCGGCTGTGTGAGTTTGTGGAGAGCAACAAGAGGTTCACCCCTACTACCATTTACCCCATAGACAAGAGGACGGGGAAGCAGTTTATGTGCATGATCATGGCCGCATCTGAGCCCAGAACACTGGATTGGCTGGGCACACCTCATCTCTTGGATGATATTATATAGCAGAGCACAAACCAGTCACGACGGGGATGTCAGCGATCTTGTAAATACTTGGTGTGGCCCGGGTGGAGCAGTGCCATTGAAATATGTGTAGATTTGAGACAAATCCCTCTTTCTGTCGCTCGCTTTCTTTCAGTATCTCACTGTTTTAAAACACGCACACAAACACACGGCCTTTATGAGGACAGGCGGAAACAAATTGCTGTCATTCATGGAAAACGTCGGAGGCTATAGCTCAGCGTGGCCTCGGCGCTGACCGCTTGGAATTGAGGCGTTGAAAACAGGGCGCCATTATTGTCGCTAATTTCCACGATAACAGACGGACAATTTAATAAAGGAGAGCTGCCTTATCTGACCTATCATTCCCCCATATAAATAACATCTCCCCACAGTAATAAGTCAAAGCAATCTGTGTTTAATGAATCTGGAGATGAATGACTGCAGTACTTTACTCGACCCTATTACAAGAGAAGCCTTCCTCGGGGTTCAGAGAGGAACAAAGGACACAAGATGCTTCTTTATTTGACCTACATTAGTAAGTGTAAAAATGGCTGTATGGATTAACTGAAGAGAAACACTAGTATGGTCTTCTCAAGGAAAATAGAGCCACCCCCTCGCTGTCCATTAATCAAACCTCGGCCATCAGAACTAATCCCTAACCCAAAGGCTAAGTAAAACCAAATTCTAACCTAATTCCTCAAACCAAATCTTAAGCTTTAGCTCCTTTAATGTTGAGAGGATGGACTAATTTGTCTTCAGCTCCCAAAAGATTTCCACGGGACAACACATCACTGCTTATTTTCACTTGAGAGAAGGTGTCAGGATGTGAAGATGCTGCGTCGACGACTGAGCTCGTTGACTACAGGCCCGGTCATGAGCATGTTTGTGTTCTCTGGTCTTGCGTATGTGGACGGTCGTCACTGAGCATTCGCAGAAACAGGACACGCACGATTATCACCTGCATGTAGACCACACAGACACAGACAGCTGTCCAGATGTGGAAGCTGGGAAAAACGCATAGAAGCGGTTTGATCTGCACGGTTACTGACAGTGTACGAAGCACACATCATCATCATCACCATCATCATCATCACAGATATAAAGCACAGTCTCATAATGGTTTCTCCATTTTTAATTGGTATTTAAACTTGATAGCTGGTTGTAATATTTCAGTTGCTTCTAATATTTAAATATTATTTCTGTAGTGGCAGTGTGGGAATCTAGTTCTGCTATTTTGTTTATTTATTTGTTTCTGATTGATACTAAAAGTACATTCACACAGTCAATTATTTTCCCCACTTCTTCAAGAATTGAACATATTTCATCTGATAATAAAACTTGATGTCATTCTTGTACAGTTTGCTTTGTTTGAAAGTGGCCTTCAGTAGGAAAGAATGTATGTTTAGCTCTATGGAAAGGCTTGACAGCTTTGTACTACCATTGTAAATGAGTACTTATTTTGCTTAAAGCATGTTATTTATATTCAGGTATTTTATTATTGTTTAGAATCAAATTTGTTATGTTAATGAGATGCCATTTGATGCTTAGAAATGGAAGAGAAATATATATCTATAAAATTATTATTAGATCCTACAAACATTATTTTAACAAGTATGTTCCTGAACAATATGCAATAAAAGAGCAACCTTAATGTTCATATTGTACAATCCTATTTTATTAATAGTGTGTAATCCCCTGGAAACACTGCTGCATTTGCACTAAAAGAGAAAGAAATAGTTAAAGATACAGCTGCAGCTCTGAACCTTTCCACCACTACTCGCCTGCTTCCATTTCCACTGTTGAATAGATCCAAAGGTTGCTCTTTTACTCGGTTATAGATCTTTGTGGAAGAATTCTCTGAACTCTATATTTTGTGATGCTTACAGCCCGTATATAAATAAATAATCATGGAATTTAAAGTGTGACCTTGCATTTTTCTGCCCCACAGTGAACAACACTTTCACCAGCACGAAAGAATGAATATTTAACACTCAAGACTCCATCTCGTTTGCATATCACCACTAAAATGTAGCTCCATCATTAACATAGTTTTGGATTTTAGGAGAAAATTATACCATTGTTTTAATAATATCATTCCTCCAAATTTAAAAGAAAATACAGTCGCAGGTTTTATTGAAATAATGCCATAAACAGTGTCAAGAGATCGGTGTATTGTTAGATAACATTATTTAATGTGCTCACACGGAGCCTGGTCCTCTTCAACGTTTGTCTGTTGTTATTATACCGCCATCTATTGGAATTATGGTGCATTACTCATTTTACCCGACTGATGCACTCAACTATCTTCACGATCAGAGGTCCATAAACAAGGTGGATATTAGCAATATAAGAACACAAAGATACATTCAGGAGATTCATCCCTCCCTGTCCATACGTTAAGGCGTTGTGGCGGTCAGTGGCTGAACTTAATTGTTGACAAATCCTATTTCCAATTAATTTTACTTTAAATTCCATTTAGATTTGCCAGATCACAACAAATGTTGTTTCCAGAGCCACCCTGGTAATTCCTGTTTATTAAAAATCAGGGCAATATTCATCGATTTCAAGTGTTTTTTAATGTCTTTGATTTTGGATGATTACGACTGAAAGAGAATTAAAACTTACAATTCGGGAGACCTAGGTCCTCAAACCAGGTACTGGTACTTTGGGCTGTGTGTGCAGGTACCAAGTGAATGAAAATGAAATCAGCATTCCTATAAAGCTGGGGAGCAGAAGGAAGCATGAAGAGCTCTAAAATCTCTTGGAGTCTGTGCTGACCTTGGACCTGACCTTGACCTGATGAAACACCAGCAGATGCCAAGGCTCCTCAAACATCCAGCAGGTTGGAATTTGTCCATCTCCTCCTGATTGGACTTTGTTTTCCATCCCTGTCAAGGGTGCGGACATTTGTTCTGGAGACTTCACTCTGAGAACACTCAGAGCTTCTTCAGCCATGATCTGTCGTGTCTGACTCTACTTGTGTGTGTGTGTGTGTGTGTGTGTGTGTAGGGGGAGACAGTTGTCTTCTGGACAACTGTCGATCAGGAGTCTGATAGACCAACACGATGTCGACCGATCTTGAGTTATTTTCTCAACTCAATCTTCCCACTGGGTTCCAGTGTGTTGCTCAGTGTGCTCCATCTTGATTGAGTTGGTTCTGTCGCCAAGTAACAGTGGAGCACCGTTCCTCATCAGCGCGTGGAACTGTGCACGTGCTGCCCGTGCACCAATGGAGTTAAATTGGGGGGCAGAAACCTCAGGCAGATCCAGGATCCAGAGGTCCTTTAGATTAGATCAGATTTCACCTAAGTAGCAGCAAATGAAGGAGTTTTAAGATTCGATTCCATATTGTTTCCATAAGTTCCCATCCAAGGGAGATCTCTGAAGAGATCCTGATTCCCCCTGATTTGTTTGATTGTCATAACACTTTTATTTTGTCTTGCTGGTGTAAAAACTCTTCAAAGGCTGCAGCTCGAGTTTCAGCAGAACGATACCAACAAAGGTGAGCCGGTGTGACTGTATGAAAGACAGCGGGGACATGGGGACATGTCCTGGTTTTGTGTCTTTGGTGGATCCAGATCCGTTGCGTTGATAACCCTTCCCGGTGTCAGGTTCTCCTCCCTCACTAGAACACAGTGGGAGATCTCTGTAGCGTTCTGAATGAGAGGATTTTAAACTGCGTATATAAATACAGTGTAACAGTACCATGTCCTAGTCTTCAAACTATTAAATATTATTTTCAAAAATTTATGGATGAGGTAAAATACTATACATGCAGAACAATGTGCGGACATACGATAAATTGTGGGTTTTGTTTAATTTGATCATGTGTTAATCAGGCACAACACTATACTACTATACTGTATATATATAGTATAATTATAATAATAATAGGCTCCAGCAGTCTCCCCATGACCCTGAAAGCGACAAAGCAATGATGAAACAAGATAAATGAAACAAGATAAGTTTGCGGTTGATAGTTTTTAGTATGTGCTACATAAATATGTTTTGAGTCGGAAGTGATTTATTCTGCTCCGCCACCAGAGGGCGCCGCCTTCAAAGCGAGTGCTGGCAGAACAAATCTAATTATCCCACTGTCATTTTTAAATTTTACATTTGGCTAGAAGCATTAAGGAAATTGCTCAGTAATGTCATGTATGCAGCATATGTATTGACTGACAGTGATTGTGTGGTGTCGCATGTTCCCAGCCAGCTTTAAAAGGACTGTGTCGTCGTGGCTGTTCAGGCAACTTCAAACAGGATATTCAGGTCTTGGCTGGTTACGACTTGGCATAAATCTACATCCTGAGCATGTTTAGTTTATGAAGTTTCACTGTGCGAAGAACAAGAGCCTCACTAATCTATGATAGCCTCAAAGTGTGAAGTGTAAACATCTTTTTTTGGAGGAAAACAGGAAAAACAAATGCTCGAAAAACGGGTGAGAATGGCGTTACTTTCAACGCAAATGCTACTTAAGCGTCCAGGATATTAACTGAAACGTGGAATGCTCAGAAATGACAGCAGAAATATACAGAGAGGGATATTTAAAAAAAAATCTGAGAGTACGTCTGAAGTCACGCAGACTTTTTCATTACATTATGGATACACGCATCATTAAACACAGGAAGTCTACGTGCAAAATGCATGATGGATCCGGTGGAGTTTCACAATAAAACACGTGCTTGCTGACGGCCATGCAAGCGCGCTAAACAGTTTGAGGAAAAAGCAAACAAACGAGGCTAAAGTCAACATGTTCGAGTCACAAGTCTGTCAGATGACTTCTTTAAATGACAAAGGAAAGAACTAATCTACTCTGCGTTCAAGCCACATTGTTATTTTGGTTATCGAGGTATCTGTGAATCGGTGTAGGGACAGAACTGCGCCTATTACAACCATCACATTCGCCAGAATTCATTCATTATTACGTCCCATTATAATGATAATTAGACGGCCTTTGTTGGAGAAGTGCCCCCGTCTCACATTTTACCGGGGCAACGGGGGTTTTATTTTGAAAAAACCTTTCCGGAAGTCATTCAACATTGCCATTCTTTTAATTGTTATTTTGGTGGATTTTCAAACGGCTGCCCATACAGGTGCTCCCGAACGTTTGCGTGTTGACTAATGCGTGTTTACAATGTAAACGCGTGATTTTGTGCGTCGCACCGTGCGCAGAAAACCAAGGCGTCCGCAGCGGGTCGTTCTCGACGCGTCCGAGGCATGAATTCACGTCGCCCAGCAGCCCAACAAGCTGCTGTGGTGCGAGGCACATTCGCAGGGATCAGGCGTCTTGGCTTTATTTTTGTGCCATAACGCTGGTTGGCCGGAGGCCGGTGTGGAAGGATGAACGCACCATGACGAAAATCCAAACACAGGTGCGTTTTTACAGCTTCCCTTCGCTGGTATTCTTCTCGCTGGCGACCACATTTAACCCCAGAAATGCAGCCTCTACCTGAAAGATGTGTGTGTGTGTGCGTGGGGATGGGGGGCTACGGGTCTGTGCGTATCTGTGCGTGCCATGCATGCGTGAAAACCAGAATTGTTCGACACGAGGCCGAAGATTAAAGGGAGACGGGAAGAGAGGCTGTGTTTACCTCCAGTGTGGAAAATGTCTGTGTGAGATCGAGTCTGCTGATGCTGATCCATCTGCTCAGTCAGCCTCAGCTAATCTCATGACAGTCCCATTTATTCAGCCAAGTTAAAAGGGCAGAAGGAAAACTCGTGCTTTGGTGTTTTTCTTGTCACACTCATTGGACAAAACAAGAGATCTACAGAGGGATGGGGGGATGGCTCCTTCAGGGTCCTCGTGTTCTCCACAGGGTTCCACACGAGATATGAAGGGAAACTTACAGATTGTTGCGTTACAGCTGCTTTTGGCCCTGCAGTCGTGCTCGTGTGCGGAGCTGCTTCTGCTCTCTGAATCAGAACTAAGTCGTGGGTTCATCAGTGTGTTTCTGCACCTCTTTTGTTCAGAGAGGATTTCCCGGTCACCTGCTGCTGATCCGGAGCCCCAGAAATCTCATCCCCGGCGCCCGCCTCTTCAGACAGGACGCCTGACCTTTTTCCTCGGCTGATCGGAGCTCCAGCAGGCGGTCACCTGTAGACAATGACTCCCGCAGAGCTGCCTGTGTGAGAGCAGCTGTGCTGGGGAGGGACCACTGGACCAATCGCTGATCCAAGCTTCTTCTTTTTTTCTGTGGAATTTTTTTCCTGTTTGGCGCCGGAGAAAAAGTTCCAGCCTGACGGCTGACTGACGGCAGAGGCACAGACACCTCGGAAGAGATGGCTCGTCCTGGATCCGGGTTGCTGGTGCCTGTCAACGGGCTGGGGTACCCTCCTCAGAACATGGCCAGGGTGGTGGTCTGGGAGTGGTTGAACGAACACGGCCGTTGGCGACCGTACGGCGCGGCGGTCTGCCACCATATTGAGAACGTGCTGAAGGGGGATGCCCGGGGAAGTGTGGTGCTGGGGCAAGTGGACGGCCAGCTCTCTCCTACTCTCTCCTTACGTCATTGATCTGCAGTCTATGCACCAGTTTCGACAGGATACAGGTAAAAGAAACACACGCACAAAGACCCAGAGCCTGCCGATACCACAAACCTTATGCAATATTCCAGGTGACGTTTACAGTCTGGAATGTTCAGCTTGGAGTTGTGCAGACAAGCCCCAGGACATAAATTATGACAAATATGTCAATATGAAGACGGAGGAAAGATAGTTTGTATTATTTTGTGGCCTGCTCAACTGTTCCGGTAACCACAGATCCAAACTTCCTGCGGGAATTAAAACGTAGCAGCCGCCCAGCGACACCTAGTGGTCAAAGTCCTGGTATAACGTCACGATTCTTTATGCTAAAAAGGAAAAATCTGGGACTCGGTGATGATTTGCCGCTCATCAACACGTCCCACTTTTCTGTGTTCTACTTGGTTCCGAGCTGAAATGATGTTGAACCCCTGAAAGGACCCAGCTGGCTCGATGCGATCCGGATGGCGACGTTCCTGTTTCGCAGGAGATCTCGGTTGCTTGGATCGACGCAGCGGGCTCCCTCTGGGTCCATCCCATTTTGTCGAGGCGCTTCTAATCGTCCTCGGAGGCGGGGAGAGTTGGCTGCGTGGCCGGGTGCTGCTCCCCTGTGGATTAGGGAGGAGCTCCCGTGGGTGGGAACCAGACACAGATGGTTGGACTAATGAGACGGCAGCTTTGGTGCATCTCCATGGTTGCGTTTTAATAAGAGAGTCGAGATGATGACAGAGCCCGTGTTTGTGCAAGGCAGCCTAAACACATCTGTATTTAGTTGACATATAAATATGTGGCTGACGGCAGAAAGAGGTTTGGCTCTTGGCCGCAGAAGATCGATCTGTTTTCCTCCCCAGAGGGTTTTCAACCTCTGAACGCTGCTCTGGCCTGATCCCCTTTCACTACGCCTCCTCTAATAGCAAAACACACGGGTTTATCTTGCATCGCAGTCCTACGCCAACACTTGACCGCGGCCGTCTGAAGGATTTCACAGTGCAGCTATTGCATCTCCTGCCAGCCTCTGTCTTTTCTCCAACAATATAGGCCCAGAAGATTAAAATAACCACGGCGACACGTGTAGCAGCAGCACCGCATTAATCAAACTCGCATGTTGGGTTTTTTGTTGACAAGAAATAAAGGTGGGCGGCATGGTATCATATTCTTATCAGCTCATATCTCTTCCCAGGTGTGGAAGACGACATCGTAAAGTAAAGGTTTATCAAAAATAAAGCAAAAATGAAGAATTGATTCGCTGTAACACCTAGCAAAGTGTTGATCATCATAGGTACGCCAACCAATTACATATTGTAGTTACTAATGGCGTCATTTAGAATGGTCGTTTCATAGATGGAAGGCTTTTATTCAAGCATGCAGGCCGACCTAGGGGATATTTTCACCACAAGTGATTTGAGCCACGGAAGCACAGTTTTAGCTTTAAATGTGACACAATGTCCTGCCCAAACGTCAACACAAGAGTGTCTTTTTTAGGGTTTGACAGCAGTTTTGATGTCCAGTGTTGGGTGGAAAAGCACTTGTTTAGTGAGGCATAATCAGCGACAACTGCTAATTCTGGCAAAGCGTCAGCTCACGTTTTCCATAGACCCGGAGATCTTTTTTTAGTCCGTTTCTGTTCGAAAGGATTTGCCCTGTGCTGTTCCCAACATCGAAATAAGACGTACGCCGCGCCATCTGTTTGATGTGTCCAAGATGAGAAAACGACTATATATTTGTGGAGGGGACTCGTATATTAGTCAAACTAGAGTGTAGAATGTGAGCTGGACCAGTTGAGCGGTGACCCGCGTGTCTGATGGTGAATGATGGAGCAGAGACGTGTTTGTTTTGGTTGCACAGAGGGCCGTATTGTCTTCGCTCAGCAGTTTAAGAATGTCGGAAGTTCAGCCTGTTCTCGTGAATCTGCGCTGTGGTTGCGGCTTCCACGAGGCAGAGCGCTGCAGTTTGCTTTAGCGTTTGTCTTTTTCATGTTGTTTAGCAGCGAGTGAGCATGTGTGGGAACCGTTCTGGTGGCCTGTGGGAGGAAGCTGCGAAAAAAAGGATTCCGCTACGTATGTACAAAAGGTCAGGCGCTGTATGCATCAGCTCTATGAAATCCCACTTGCGTCAGAAGAAAGCAGAGGCTGTACTATTGGAAAAGAATGAAACAGAAATAGAAGCACTCAGGTGCTGTTGTGTATGTTTAGATGTGTATTAAATAGTTGGGGTTTTATTTATATGGACGTGAGGTTAAAAAAAGTCCGTTGCTTCTGAAGATGGGAATAAAGCCAGACCTGCTTAGAGCCACAGGTTTTCTGATCTCCGTTTGTTATTTCATGATGGACAACCATAATATCCTCATGTCAGAGTTCTGGAAAGAAGGATTCAGAAAGTGAGCATGAGGACTACTTGAATACTTAAAACGAGCCCGACCTGGTTGAACTCCACCTGGATGTCGGCAGGAAAAGGATTGAATGCCGGTGTGGAAAGATGTGCGGAGAGAGGAGGGAGGAGTGTTTTCCTGATGGAACATGGGAGTCAGCATGACCGTGGGGGGGTGGCAATAATAAAGGAACCACTGCTGACTCCACCTGCTCGATAAAGCACAACAGGTGTCATTATTTTAATCCTAATCTTGCATTTAATGTCGTTTCTGATGCCTTTTTTTATTTTCTTGTGTGGTTTTCTGTCAGCGAGCTGGTTTCTATGCTAGCAGTCCTATTTCTTACAATGAGAGGTGATCGGGCAAGGTCAGCCCAGATAAAGAAGAATATTATACTGACTGTCGTTCATCATAAAGGACATTGATAGTTTCTTTTAAGCCAAGAACCCTCTTTGACCTGGATGACCGGGAACCTTCCCGAGCAGAGTAATAGCAACAAAGAGGTTTTTGTTGTGAAGACGCAAACCCCTTTCACAGTTTTTATCCCCTGTCCAGCAGGAAGCCACTTCTGTGGCTGTGGAAGTGGATCACTTTCTTATCAGCGAGGCTCCGTTTAAAGCCGCTTGCTGCCGTGCTTATCATTCCAGTGTGGAAGGTCACTTGGATCATAAGCTGTCGACTGCATTAGCCGCATCTGTATCCGAGAGAGGCAACAAAGGTCCTCTTTGATCTCTTCTGTTGGATGCACAAACGCGGCTAGTTGCTCTCCCAAATGTCATCTTTGGAGCACCAGGACAGATCCTCAGCTGAACCTAGCCTGCAGCCAGGATACACACCATCACCTCGTCGGACACTTCATTATTAACGAAGACTTGAAAACTCTCTACGCTTCAAGGTGACCACTCACACTTGATAAGAGCAGCTCCCCTCTGACAGATGTAGAAATGCCTTCAGTCCCATAAACCTGTTCAGCAGCATTCCGATTAATTTTGTGCATCCTATGCAAATGTGAATGCAATTATTAATGGACGGAGGCTGACAGGAGTGTATTTTTATTTCACTGATTCATATATGGAGTGACTGAACAGCTTACTGCCCCAGAATGACTGCATTTCACACTCGGAGCGTAGAGAAACTTTCCCGGTTTCACAGGCAGGTGGAAAAGCACATTGCAATCGCACGTTTGTCACGGCGGCCCTGAAACCTTCCAATTATGTAACTAGAGATTTAAAGTATTGCACCGGGTGGGTGTCGATAGTTTTGTACTTTGCTTAGCTGGAAATAATTCCTATTTTTCAAAGGTTCCCCACTTCAAACATAGGACCCCCCCATCAGGCTGGACCAGGAAGGCACATAGAAATAAATAGAGTGGAATGCAAAGTAGAATAATGACAGAAGCAGTATTGTGAGTCCAGTATTTGGCTTTGTTGTTACAAACCTGCTGAATATATCAAAAGAAGTCAATATTAAATCACAGACACAGCCGGCTGTTCTGCTTTTAGAACTACTTTTTCAGCCTGGATTAGTTTAGGCTCTTCTACTTTGTAAGCGTGACGTGACGACAAACGGCAGCACGATCACTTGAAGCCCAGAAACGGTGGCGACTGCAGCAACATTTGAATTTCAAAGGTGACCCTCCCTCTCCCCCGCCAGCATAATTCAGCTTTCCTATGGAGTCATCACTGATTTATTCATATTCCCTCTAAATCACCGATGTATCTTTCAGCGTACGTAACATACGCAACACGTCTTTTCTTTTTCCTGCTGTGGGGTGCAGCGACGCCCTGAAACCTGTCTCCCAGCACGTCCACAGTGCTGCAGATCAAGACTGAGCGGACTGGTGGAGGGTCGGGACACTTGGCCGTGATGCAACCAGATGTTTCCTCCGATACGAGCTGATGTAGAGAGTTACAGGAGTAAAGAGCAGCCCCCAACCTGCTACAGCCGCGTTACTCAAGCACAGGACAAGAATATTTATTCCACCAAATGTTTCCTTTTACGTCTTCGTTTTGGGGACCATCATTTTTCAGGTGACTTTGGGGGTCATCAGAGTCTCAACAAGTCCTTTTTTTTAACCTACACACACCTTTATTACAATCAAAGCCTTATTCTTGTTCTAAAGGTGGAGTGTTTTATTAAATGCAACCGTGTGATTCTAACCTAAAAGGGCCGTGTGACAGTTTTAACCGGGAAATGGCGAAGGCTTTCGGTTGTTTTGTCAAAACTGACGTGACTCTGCTTTTCCTGTTCGATTTTAGTTATTTTCAGACATTTTACTGACTAAAATAAGTTGAAGGAAAAAATGATGAGTAAATATGAAAATTACATACTTGTTCTATTAAAAAATGCTGCTTTGACTCATTATTCATTTGAAAATAACGCTCCCTTTCTTGCTTAATTGAGAAAGGGCGCCATCATCAGAAACAGACAGCATGACGCTCATTTATGCCCACTGACTGTTTACCACCCTCTAGAGCAAAATCCCTAACGTCGGAGTCCCAACTTTAGGAATACTGTTAGCTGCATGAAAGAAGGAATGCCATAAGTCTTCACAGTGAGAAGAATTCAGAACCAGTCCTGCTGTGCAGAAATCCACATTTACATGAGGGACAGTGATGATTCAAGGTGGATTGAGGCTACCACAGTCTAGCAAGGTGAGCTCCTCCTCCACAGCTGGTTTAGATGGATAAAGAATCCTTGTGGATGTACAGTAAGTTACGCAAGATCTCTATAAATAGATGCCACCCATGGGCTTTATGAAGGTGAGTCAAATCTGTACGAGGAAAAGCTTCACCAACCGCACGAGGAGGCAGACGTGGTGGACGTGACCTTTGGCTGCTGTCGCCTGCAGCCAAGCTCGGAGCGTGTTCAACGATCGGGCTGCGGGCTCGCATGCGTCCTGGACACGGCTGTCCGCTCACTCATGTCGTGCTTGGTGCTCACACGCGGTGCAGCGGGGGTCATGTGACGCGGGGCCGCGTGAGCTACTCCTCCTAACGCCATCACTCAGCGTTCTGCCTGCTCAGCAGGACGGTTTCACTGATGTAAAGTCTGACACACTGAAATATGGTGTAGCCACAGATAAGCCCTGAAACACACCACACACACACACACGCACACTTGTGTGTGCAAGGTTGACTCGGCTGTAGACGGTAAATGATGGTTGAGGTCATTCGCACCTCAGAATTGGCCTGCGTGTCCTAGAAATGCCGCAACAGTTTGTTTATTTTGATGTATCCTGTCAGTTAAACGTGCACATGCAGCACATATGGAAAAGCTTTGCAGCGCAAGACGCGGGACACCTGTCAGTTATGAGAGGGAAAGTCATTTTAAAAAGGCCTGTAGCGCCCGCGGAATAATCGGGTGCAAAATCCCGGAAAATCGCCAAATGTCAAACTGGAAATGCGGAATGTTGTCAAGAGCTGCATCAGCCAAACGAGCCTTCACGGTTCAGCTTTTCCGCCTGTACGGGAAGACTGCACGGCAGGCTTTAGCTTTGTGTGAAAGCGGCTCCTCCCCCTAAACAACAAACCTGTTTGCTGTAACCTTGATGATGCTGCTTGGCAGTGCTGGCGAGTTCTAACCTGAAGCTGTGCACAGCTGAGCTCTAGCATACTTATGAGGCCCCTGCCTGACATGATGAAGCCGATTCACTGGTGTGAAGAGGAAAAGGCTGCATGATGAATCACACACACACACAGTCAGTCTTTGAGGGGCTGTAGCTAACCAGCTGAGGACAGTCAGGACATCCACAGGGTCAGGAGGTTGGTTCAGGGTCTGTGGACGGCGCTCCAACTTCATTATCTCGAGATGTTTTAGGCTCTTTTGGTGCAGTTGGTGATTTTTTGGTTTGCTCTGTACGTCAGAATTAATTCAAACTCTTCAAACATGCTAATAATGTTATTTGAGGAATATATAATTGTTGGTTCCCGTTGTCATTGCGATAAAATTAAAAGGAAACGAGCTTTTTTGTCACCGTTTCCTCACTTTGTCCGTTCTGTCGTGTTCACTTGTGTTCTCAAGCAGAAGTGAGACATCTTTTTTCATTATTTGGCAGATAACATTGTCCTGACGTTCTCGTGTGGCCACTTCCTATTCCTTCCTCTAACATTTTGCATGATTTAACTCCTTCATCTGTCACACAAAGATGATCGCCGAAGTAACTTATTCCAAAGCGGTGTATTCTGGGAAAACCTGTGTCATTTGAGTCCAGAGAATGAGTTTCATTATGTGATTTAGTGAGAGAGGAGGAGTGGAGCTGGGATATTGTATCGTTTAATGCTTTTAAATCAGCATAATGTCAGACTGTCATCCTCATTAAAATGGTTTTTGATCTCTGCGAGCGTTTTCTAACGAGCGCATAATTCTCTCCTCACATCTCGACGGCTCGTCTGAGCAGGTAGGACACGGCCCTTTGAGTCGGAGAGGATTTCCCGTCCAAGCCTCAGGGGTACCTTTCTCAACATGAAAAAGTTCAGCACTTATCGTTTTGATTTAAATCGCATCTTTTCCAGCCAGATGTTTCTGCTTGGCTTGTGTTGCATTTGTAACTCTTCTGCAGCCTCTTCATCTCTTCTCTGCCTGGTTGATTGTTTGTGAAGGTCTTTATTTGCAGATGAAGGGGCCGTTTTTTTCCCTTCCCCTCGGTTCTCTACTGTTGAGGTGATAACATCAAACATGCCTGAATTACCATATTTCTCTCATGCTGTAGATATTCTTAGCATATTCACCATGTGCTGAGCACATACAGGATGTTATGTACGATGATAATTCATCTCTGGTGCCGCCTCCAGCTCCGTGGGCCCAGAG
The DNA here is from genome assembly GCF_003711565.1 of Takifugu flavidus. Lineage (NCBI taxonomy): Eukaryota > Metazoa > Chordata > Actinopteri > Tetraodontiformes > Tetraodontidae > Takifugu > Takifugu flavidus. Next base: position 16,464,088 of record NC_079524.1, read on the forward strand.
ATGAGTAGACTCGTCAGTGTGATCAAAGAAAACTTCCAGAGCCTAAATTAACCAATCGGAGTCCATCATCACATTTATAAACAGTGGTTTGATGAGCCTGTTTTTAACTGGTCGAAATTTGGCTTTAAGGCTTTGCGTAGTCCGTCTGTCTGTCTGTCTGTAGCACAGTAGCAGAAGGAAGAGTCTTTAATGTTTTTGTTTTTTTTTTCACTCTTAGATGTCATGGTGGCGACTCATAGCAACATAGTTCTGGGTTCTGCTCTGGTTTGTGTGGTTGGATAGTCTCGCTGTGCTGCTTCTCTCCTAGACTAAGAGCTTATTAAGTAGACCGGAGAACCAGACACCCCATGTGAGCCTAATTAGTAATCGAGTACTAAAGAGGGCAAGAAAGGCAGGCAGATGTTTTGGGCCAAGACTGTGTTTGAGTACAAGGGTTCCATGTCATTAGAAAGTCCGTCAGGTTATGATCTTCTAACCAAAACATCCACTAATTCATCAGTCCAGATGTCTGGTAAACCACTGAAGAGCCTGATGACGTGCATCTCATACCAGGCACGTATCTGTCATCACAGCAGGAACGTCCTCAGGCGGTTATAGTTGCAGGTCATCATGCACATGCTCATCATCTGAGCTGTTCATGTAAAGTGTGTAGGTCTCCAGCAGAAACTGTAAATCTGCCATCTAGGAACAGGCTTCCTTCTCTGACAGCATCAAGCTGTGTGGTGTTACTGGCCTCTTTCCTCCTGTCGTTAAGCTGTAAAATGCTGCCCTGTGTTTTTAATAGGCCCCTGGGACACAGGTTGGGCTTGTCAGTTACATGAATATATTACCGGGCTTGATCCTGGCACCTCTCGTCTGCCTTTCCTTGTGGTGCGAGGTACAAACTGCAAGGTGATGTGGAGGCTAATTCAATGACACTGCGTCCAAAATTGTGCGAGAGCTGGATGCGGTCCAGCGAGGTGCAGAGTGGGAAATGTGAAGAATGGCTCAGCAAGACAGTGTTGGTCAGGAGCCATGGGAGAGATGGTGGAGGGCTGGCTTTAGATGAAATGGGCGAGCAGAGGAGGAGTGGAGAGTGCGCTGGGGAAATGGAGGAGCAGGAATGTTCACATCCAGGCAACCCCCCCGCCCCCTCCTGCTCACAGCCCTGGGGACGGCTGCCATAACAACACCACAATTCCCTGGGTTCTCGGTGACCGTAAAAGCCTGAGCGTTGTGTTTGTTCTGCTGTAGTAGCTCTGGTGCTACCACGTTAGCACCTCATTGGCAGCTTCCATCAGCGCTGCCTTAATCACATCTCGCTGAATGGCCACTGCGGTGGGGCGAGGAGGGGAAGGCGCGCATCAATAACCACACTGACAAATTTAAATCTGATTTACTGCTCGCTATGTCCAGAGAAGCCATTTCACTCTCCAGATGAGCTCTAGCGGGAGAGGTTGGCGAATTACTATTTACTATTTTTCAGTTTTGGTTTTTTTATGTTTTCCATAAATTCAATGAATCTGGTAAATCAAGAGTTACCAGAAAGTGTTTTAGAGATTATCAAGCTATAGCTATAGTCGAATGTATTAATATATTCATTAATTAAGTACAGTTTATGAGACTTATTTTATTAAAACCATCAATGATGGAGGCCAGTGACATAACATGGAGACCACCTGCCTGGACAGCCCTGACCCATGGAGACATGGACTCCATTATGGATTGAACTTGTTTGTCCAGCACATCCCACAGATGCTAATAATCTGAGATCTCTTGAATTTGGAGGCCAAATCGAACAATTCTCAAACTATTCCCGATCCATTTTTGCTTTGTGGGCCACGAGCTGTATTCCAGACGAGAGAGTGTTCATCGTCTTCGCCATCTGGTAGGTCTAACATCTAAAGTAGCATCCACGTGGATGAGAGCACCGAAGGTTTCCCGGCAGCAAATTGCCTCCGCCGGCTGCCGTCCTGTTTGTTGTGCATTCTGGTGCCGCGCGCTCCCCAGATTCAGCCGACAAGGTCACCTTCGTCCATTGCTCCCTGGTCCAGTTCTGATGCTCACGTGCCTGCTGGGGGGGGGGCAGCAGGGGTCACCATGAGCAGGGCTTCTCATTATGCAACCAACTGTGATGCACTGTGCAGTCCCACATCTTTCTACTAGAATCAGCATCAACGTCTTGAGCATTTAGAGCTACAGTAGCTCATCTTCCCTCCCCACACGCATCAATGAGCCATGACTGTTTGTTACTCTGTCGCTGGTTCCCACTGCAGACTGGGAATGCTGTATAAGAGCCGCAGTCTTGTAGAAGCTGGTATCTAGCCATCACAGTTTGGCCCGTGTCAGACTCACTCAAATCCTTTCACTTGCCCCATTTTTCTGGCTCCTTCGCCCGTCCGACCTCGTGTAGGATAGCAGACTCTAGGACAGGGGTGGGCAAACATTTTGATTCGTGGGCCACAATGGGTTCTAACATTTGACAAAGGGGCCGGACCAGGAGCAGATGGATGGATGGAGTGCTTTGGTAACCTCACCTCATTGGAGAAAAAATACACATCTTGGGATATGGAGAAAACATGTGCTTTAATTTCAAATGAAAATGAAGAGAAGCATTACAACAAAATATCTGACTTTGGAATGAGTCTTAAAACACTTAAAATCAAATGAATAAAATGTGTCTTTTTAAAAAAACTTAATAACCATTTCTATTTTAAAGCACTGAAAGTTCTGTTATCCTTCAGGATATCACCATCACTCTCCTCCTGACTGTCTTTTTTCTAGTGGGAAAACACCAGAATTGCAGTGAAAATTTAACATTAACAAGGTTTATTCATTTAATTATTCAAGTTTGGCGGGCCGGATTAAAACGTTTAACGGGCCGTGTGTGGCCCCCGGGCCTTAGTTTGCCCATGCCTGCTCTAGGAACTCCCCCACTTTGTCTGAAATCGGCAGCCCGGCTCAAGCTGGATCTGTGGTGAGGAATGATGTTGTGGCCATGCATCAAAGAACACCTGACCCAAAGGGAAACATGCTGCTGTCAGACAAGGACAACTAGAGAACATCACAGGAGGGAGGTGGAAGGAAATGAGGGGAAGGCAGGAAAGATGACTGCACACAGGGTGCGACGGGAAACAGCCACTCTCACTTCGGGTCACAGGGAGAACATCAGTATTCCCAGGCAGTGGCAGGTACAAACGGTTTAATGTATCGGAGGATAAGAGAATAGGCAGCTCCTTCATCTACAATAAGCATGGCCGGTCCGAAAGAAAGTTTGTTGGGAAAATCATTCCGACTTTTCCAGTATTTGACCTGTTAAAGGACAGAAGAGAGATGACGTTTCTCTTGTACTGGCTTCTCTTCATTGGTGGGCTGGATGGCTGAGCCTGAGATCCCTGACCAGGCTGAGACCCTCTCTCAGGAAGCCGGAAACATTCATATAGTCACTAATTCTATACTTAGATTATTATAGGTTCTGTCTTTCTGACTGTCTGCTTTGAGCACCGATTATGTTGGAATTTTAGTCTGACATTTAAACAAACACCAGATTTACAGAAAATGGAGGAAACTCAACAAACTAAATAGACAAACAAAGCACGATAAGAATTATAGCTGTAATAGTAGAAAGTTAAAAAGTTTCACACGTTTATTACAAGATTTATAGATAAATAAACTATCGTTTACTAACCCCGTACATTAAGAGGTCATTTCCAGTTGTTTCATGTTCAGCTGGGCCAGTTCAGCTGATCCACTGATTGTTTACGGGAATAATCAGTAAAAATGAAGGAGTGGGGGGGGCATTTGCACCACTGTGCCTGGATTAAATGTGTTTTTTTATGATGATTTTGATGAAACCTCCAAAACAAGTCAAACATTAGACAGTCCTTAAACCAGCACACGCAGCAACATTTGCTTTTTGCCTTAAATAAAATCCGAAACCAAAACCTTGGGAAACCTCGGCTTGTGCGCTGCTGACTGGAGACATGAGAGACTCGGGCAGCTGCCTCACTGAGCAGTCATCTGTGTGATCGGTGCGGCACACTTGCCCTTAGCCATCAAGCCGAGTCCTTCAGCAGCACCGTGCAGCAGAGACTCAAGGTCAGACTCGTTAATTCTGCTGATGCCTTTAAAAGCCAGCTGATTAGGGGTTACCGCAGTGGCGCCTCTACCTGTGCCACACCTGTGCATCGCCTGGTCCTCCCTCCTCGGCAAGGGTGTGCATTTGTGCATTAAATTAGGTGGGGACGGAGGCGGAATAAGGAGGAATAAGTGTGCCTCGATAAGCTCGCTGACGTGCAGCAGGGAGATGGATCGGCTGAGGTGTTCTCATTTCTCCCATGACCACAATGACTGCCTTATCGTGTCAGTGGCACCAGAAAGACACAGGTGCTAAACGTGTATTCCTCATCTTCAGGCCAACAATGCAGAGCAATGAAAAGCAGAAACATATATAAACTGTTGGGTGCGTTCGGCATAATTGGCATAAGACTAAATCGGCTTTATCCACCTCAGGCAAGCATTTAAATGCCATTTTCACACACGAAACATTGTTGAGATCGAACAATGCAGACCTGCGCCAGCACGCACTTACTCTTCGTGGTTTTTTTCTCTCTCCTGATTTTGCTTTCAGGCACAATGAGGCCAGTGCAGAGAAATTTCTATGAGCCGTCATCCGCACCAGGAAAAGGTGTCGTGTGGGAGTGGGAGAATGACAACGGTTCGTGGACCCCCTACGACATGGAGATCTGCGTGACTATCCAGAACGCCTATGAGAAGCAGCACCCCTGGCTTGACCTGACCTCTCTGGGCTTCTGCTACCTCATCGATTTCAACAGCATGTCTCAGACCAACAGGCAGAGCCAGCGCAAGCGGCGCTTACGGAGACGCATGGACCTGGCCTACCCGCTCATCATGGGCTCCATCCCCAAGTCGCAGTCGTGGCCCGTGGGAGGCAGTTCTGGCCAGCCCTGCTCCTGCCAACAGTGCATCTTGGTCAACAGCACAAGAGCTGCCTCCAATGCTATTCTGGCTTCCCAGCAGCGGAAGCTCTACAGTGGTGCAGCGGGCAACGCGGGTACGGCAGGAACCCTGACGATGGTGAGACAGAGCAACACCTTCGCCGGAACGTCCCTTTGGTCTTCGACATCCGTCTCCTCCGGCGCCAACAACAACAACATTAGCGTCGGGGGTGGACAGGCCAAAGCCGACCAGATGCAGTCGCCTCTGTCCAATTCCAACTTCCCCTGTTCCCCCGTGATGCCTTCTCTTTCATCCTCCCACGGCCACCACGCTCTCACAATCAATGGACAGAATAACCTCAACCGACCAGGCACCCAGCGCATCACCATGGGCGCCGCCAGGGGAACCATCCCACCAGGGTAATGATGCTCACACTAGCGCCGCAGTTTCTAAAATAACGCCGCTTGCAAATATCACACTTTGCTGAAGGTTACATGTACAAAAACTGGGGAAAGGTCCATTCTTTGAGTCCTCTGGGTCGTTGTTTTAGTTATTTCCACTCAGTAGGAATATTCAAATCCTGGGACTAATCCCGTACATGCTACGTGAGTCGAGCAGTCATGGCGGAGCTAGACATGCAGAAGCTGTGTATGACATTTTTCTCTCTCTCTTGGGTTCAGTTTGCAGGAAATGACTCAATAGTTCGAAATCGGTGCTTGTATTTTCTTTAATTATCGTTTCTATTTCTATTTTATAAGTTATGTTGTCGCTGTTAGCGGCCTCGCGTTCGTGACCCAGGAAGACCTTCTTCTTTTCTGTCAAGGGAGCACTTTGTTGCTATAATAGCTCAATCACAGCCTATCTCGCAGTGGAACCTTGACTCAAGTCAGAGGTTGAGAAGTTGCACTCGGTAGCGGGAGCTTAAAAGGAGGTGATCCGCCTGTTCTTTTTGTCTATTTGACACCGCCTTTGCTTATCCGCTACCTCATTTTCCGTATCGAGTGTTGCGGTAAAGAAAAAAAGAGAGAAAAAAAGAGAACCAGAGAAAGAACGACACGGAGCAGGCTCTAGTGTATCCGTGGAAACCTATTCCACTGGGGAAGAATGAATAATGGATCAAAGAAAAGCGGGAATTTAGCAGAGGGTCCCCAACACTGAGCGATTAGATGAGAGAATGTGTTGGAGCCGATGCTTCAGTCTCTTATCCTGCTTTCTTTTGCTAAAATAAACCTCCCTTGAACTAATTTGATTCCATTCTCTACTTGTCGCTCATGGGGAAAGGCACACTTACTGCACGTTTGAATAATAACTGTCCTTCACACAAGTGTTCACTTCCTATGGCCTAATTCACTAAAAATAAAAGGTCTCTGTTCGTAACAGGACACGACCGTCTTTCACACGACAGAGGTGGAGCAGGTAGGAACGGCGGTTTCTCTGCAGACGTACGTGGGTGAGATGGCAACAACCTGCTTGGGAACATTGTCTCTTTGTTTTTAAGCCACCGTTCGGGTAGAGTTTTGAGAATGATGCGTTTCTTCAGAGTCCGTTCCCAGGCGAGTGGCTCTACACACAGGATCAATGCGGTTAACATGCACAGAGAACAGCGCACGAGCACATACACTGAACCGTCTGGTAAACTCCCAGAAGTGTGCTACGGGCAGAAATCAAAGGAGGCTGCTCTGAGTGTAGAACATCAGCTCTGTCTTTCACTCAGCCCGCAGCCTCATGTATCATGTATCTGCAGACACGACATTTAGCAAGCTGTGGCTTTACAAGACTTCACTTCGCCGCCTCGCATGCACTCAAAACCGCACTGAATCTCATTTTCTGAATGTTTTCAAGCATTTTGAACATGATTTATGTGGCCTTTTACTGGATGGATTGTGTTTGTTCACGAACCTGCGAAATCCGCACAAATATTAGTGGTGGCGCCATCTAGCGGTGTGTAAATAAATCAGCGTATTTGACTTGGCTGATGCTACCAATTACTGTATGACCACCTGTGTTTACATGCTGGAAACATTGGAGCATTTAAGCGTGAGCAGTGATGCAGGTGAGGTGCTCAGCGCGCACAATACACAAGCTAAATTTACACAATGTTTGGATAGAAAATAAAGCACCATGCATCTAATATGCATGCATGAGATGCAAAGATTGATATGAGGAGCACAAAGAGAAAGATTAACTGTGGAAATATAGTGACATTTTACGAAATTTAGCCTGTATCCCTCTTTAGTCAGGCAGGAGATAAGGGCTCGTCTCTGTTATTCACATGAATATGCAGTTTACCTCTTCAGGACCCTTCTTTACTGCCTCTATGCTGCATCATCAATAGATGAAGAGTTAGTCCTGCATCCTCACTTTATGATCAGCTTTCTCTGCAGTTTTTAATCTGATTAAATCATTGTGAGAGACTGGAGACAGAGACCCTGTAACCCCGGAGTGCAGGGGCTGTAGGGGAAAAAACGTAGCATCAGAATGAATTCAGATTTTCTGATCTTGTCACTTGACTTTTTGGCTAAAATCATGAAATCTTAATGTCAAATTCTCTTAAATGTAATTGGACAGAAGGTATTTGATGTGGTGATGTTTAAAAAGACAAACAAGTACATTCCAAAAGCTGAAAAACATTAAATGAAGAAATTATTTTCTTCAGTAAAATATCATGAACCACGAACATCATGAATCATTTAAAGCAAGGCTGTTAAAAAATAGGTTGAAAATAATAAGACAAAAATTGTGATCTTCAGGTCTTTATTGAGAACAACCATAAACTCAGAGTGTCAGTGGAATAAGTTTGTGAACTCTTGAGTTATTGACCTCAAAACAAGCTAACTGAAGTCAGGACCTGTTGATGAAAACGACCCGGAGCGGCCGTGACTGATGAAAACCTCTCAAACTCTATGAAACTGAGCACTGAGAATCGAGAATTGTTGTTTACTTCGCTGAAACGGTTAAAAAAAAGTGACGTGAAAGGCTTCAGAAATTCAACAGTCTTGATTCAGCAAAGAGTAGAAAAGACTTTGGGATTCGCGTGACCTGGTTAACATCTGTGTGACCTGATTAACCTCCGTGTGACCTGGTTAACATCTGTGTGACCTGATTAACCTCTGTGTGACCTGAATAACCTCTGTGTGATCTGGTTAACCTCCGCGTGACCTGGTTAACATCTGTGTGACCTGGTTAACCTCCGTGCGACCTGGTTAACTTCTGTGTGACCTGGTTAACCTCCGTGCGACCTGGTTAACCTCCGTGCGACCTGGTTAACCTCGGTGTTTACGACCGTCTCATGGACCTGTGAAACGAGGTTCCACAAACATTATTTTGAAGAGGACATGTTCTCAGACCTTTTCCCTGGCTCCGCTTCTCCAGCACAGCCCATAATGTTCACTGCAGCCGTGTTTCTCCTGCTCGGAGCTTGAAAAGTGCACAAGTCACCAGTGTGTTGAGTTTATGTCCTTTTGTCTTTTCTTCTGTAGGGTTCCTGCTCTTCCTGTAAAGAACCTGACCGGCTCTGGACCATTTCACCCAGCATTAGCAGGTCCGGCTACGCTCAGTTTTTTTTTTTTTAAAGCATGCTTAGAAAACTTGACCCCTTCATTGATAATGCTTTCTTCACTCTTGTGTGTCTATGTGTGTGCGTTGTACATATGCATCAGGTATGACAGGTATCCTGATGTGCGCTGCAGGTTTGCCTGTGTGCTTGACCCGGGCCCCCAAACCCATACTGCACCCTCCACCCATCAACAAGAGTGACATGAAGCCTGTTCTGGGGGTCAATGGTATGTGCCGCAAAACCAAGAAGAAGCACCTGAGGAGAGGTAAGAAGAAAGAGCCCTCTCTGGAGGCCAGGAACTATTCCTTTCACCTTGACTGCCCAACCAGGTGCATAGCTCAGCTAGCATAATATAATTATGGAGGCTTGTAACATAGGAAGAGCTGCCTACTGCAGAGTTTAGGATTATTATTTAAGAACTCTCTGGAAAGGTTGGGTAAAATATGGCTGCACGCGTACCTCGGGAAGCATTTCTGTTTCGTAGACATCAGAGTTGGCGCATGTTGACACACGCAGTTGTTAGGAAGAGCAGACCGCGGCAGTCGGCTGGGTTGAAATCACTTCTTGGGTTTTCTGCTGGAAGCTGTGGTCTTGAGTAAGAGCTGGTCGATGGAAGCCGTTGAAACCGAAGACGTCCCAGGAGACTCTTGGTGCTGATTGATCAGCGAGGCTTGTTGGACTCCATCCCTGCGCGGCGATCGCTCGCCTCACGCTGACAGATTTCTCCATTTCTCACTGCTGTGGATATAATGCAGCACTTCTCAACAGTGCCTTGACATCTTTTTAATTAATTCAGATGAAAGAGAGGAAATCCTCTAGCTGCTCTTCCTTCCTCGCGATGCTTTCATGTCAGAAACCAGATAGATGATAGATAAGGTGAGGTGAGGGTGTGTACATGCAAGCCACCATAAGTCTTCCTTTTCCTCTTGTCCTCTGTCCCCTGTCTCGTCTCTGTCTTTCATAACTGGGGTTCTTTTCTGCTCATCCGCTCTCTTGTGACTGACCGTCCCTCAAATGAACAAATAGAGTCTGGGTTTGCCCGTAAGCGTATTAGGGGTTTAAAGCTGTGTGTGCTCGTTGCCGTGCCAGCCTGGGAGCACACAGGGATTATCAGGGAAGGTTTTGGTCTTAGTGGGGCACGGAGAAAATGGTCATTTCCGTTTAAGTCCAAACAAGCTAGTCTGCATTTTTTTTTCTTGATTTTTCCATGTGAAGGAAAAAACCCCGAAGATGTGGTGAGAAGATACACTGAGAAGATTAAAGTGGTGCCAGATGAGGTAAGACGCACGCGCAGATCGAAAGGGTTCGCACCCATTCCCAGTTTCACTCTCTCGCCATTTGATGCCCCGACTGAGTGTGAAAGTCCATCGTTGGCTCTTTCAGGACTGTACCATCTGCATGGAGAGGCTGGTCATGTCCTCGGGTTATGAAGGCATCCTGCAGCACAAAGGCATCAAGCCTGAGCTGGTGGGCAAACTTGGCAAGTGTGGCCACATGTACCATCTGCTGTGCCTGGTGGCCATGTACAACAATGGCAATAAGGTGGGTAAAAGCTGGCGGCCCGCACGTTGTTGTGATGTCACGTTCAGCTCAACGTAGGCTCGCAATGTCATGCAATATGAGCAAAAAAAGCCCCTTTTAAGTCACACGATTCAAAAGGTTTTTGCTCTGCTTGCTGAAGCAGAAGAGGCAAATATAACAACCGACGTTCAGTGTTGCACCACCAACACAATCTGCCAAAACAAGGCTAATTTAGAAAATTAAATACACCCATTATCCATATATTTCTATTCCTGTTGAAGTTTTCAAAGAGACTAATGAGATATTTAAATATTATCTTATATAAACATACTAATAGGTTTAGGGATTGAGTATCTCAGCAGTACTCGGAGCGTCACCATATCAGTTTTGTTCGTTTTGTTTTACACTGGCGAAGTTTCAGGCGCTGCTGTAGCATAAATGTAAAGTGAAAATCGTCTTTTTTCATCTCGAGTGATCTGACGCTATAAAAGACTGACGAGATGAGGGTTGATTTTGACATTTTCTTTGATCCAGGACGGCAGTCTTCAGTGTCCGACATGTAAAACCATCTACGGGGAGAAAACGGGCACTCAGCCTCCGGGGAAGATGGAGTATCACGTCATCCCCCACTGCCTGCCCGGTTACCCAGACTCCAAATCCATTCGCATCGTTTATGACATTCCTGCTGGGATCCAGGTAAGATCCCAAATTAGAATGTAAATCTGCCCTGATGGCTCTGTGTCTCGATCCTCCGCCTCTTCCTTTATATGATTCCTTTATAGTTGACATTGCAGAGAACATTCACAGAGGGAGAGAAGCACTGATCTGCTAGGAAAAGGATGTGGCACCACTGGAAATGTGGGGGGGGGGAGACCCATTTAAAAAAAAGCCTTAAATTTATCCTGAGAAACTCTATTATCCTCTGACATCATGCTGCTTCTTTGATCAGTCTAATTTCTTTGTGTGAATCCTCCTCTTTCAGGAGAAAGAAACGTTTGACATTGGAGGACAACATAAGATTCTTCAGTGTCTAAACTCTTTTAATCGATGGTTTTGCTTTTGTCACAGAGGGAATCTAGTTTTTAACCATTCAGATCTTTTATTAAACACAAACCACCATCATAGGGAGGAGAGGCGGTTCAGTGCGAGCTGGATGTGAGTGTGTCAGCTGGTGCATTTTATTCTGGCTGCCGAGTGGAGCTTTAATGGAGTCGATAAATGACAGGAACAAGTTTAGTGTTTATCCTGCGCGCACGTCTGTTTAAATATGTATGGGGCAGCCTGTTGTACAGCATGCAAATAAACCACACAATATCTTACGATATCAGCACTGACATGTGTTTTCGTTGCCTTTTCCACCAGACCAACGAGCACCCTAACCCTGGGAAGAAGTTCAGCGCGAGGGGCTTCCCTCGCCACTGTTACCTCCCCGACAACGAGAAAGGCAGGAAGGTCAGAACACAGCGGTGAGATCAGTCGCGCTGGTGCACGTGGAGTCGAGATCTTTAGCGTTGTGCTGCGTCTCCGCAGGTCCTCAAGCTCTTGATCATGGCCTGGGACCGACGCCTCATCTTTACCATCGGCACGTCCAGCACCACAGGCGAGTCGGACACGGTGGTGTGGAACGAGATTCACCACAAGACAGAATTCGGGTCCAATCTGACCGGCCACGGCTTCCCGGACCCCAACTACCTGGACAATGTGTTGACGGAACTGTCGGCCCAGGGCGTAAGTGAGGACAACCTTAAAGACTGATGTCGGCTGGTGCACGGGAAGGCCGCCCACCACACACCCCTGCTGCCTCACTGCCTGATGGGCCAACATGCAGCCAGCGATGCTTTGCTTCCCCCTAAAAGGGGTCCTGTCATCCGGGCTGTTAGCATGTTTGTCATAGTTTATGAGAGCGTTGGGAATGTAAAGACACGGTGAGCCGTCGGTCTCCGTTGGCATCAGGTCATTTTCATCTACGCTCGAGTCTGTGCAGTTAATACGAGGGGGGATCAAATGTGCAGAAGCGTATTTGTACACGGTGAAGCCAAGAACGTCTGCAGAATATGGATTTATCTGCTAAAGAGTAAGATATTCACATTTCAACTCAAAAATGATGCAAATCCCACTATTTCTTTAGAGTTAGGTTTATTATCTTAAGGATTGTTCTGTTACCTGACTTTTACTTGACGGGGGGATGTCACGGGGTCTCAGACGTCTGATGCGAGTTGTTTGGTCGTGCATGTTGACTCTAGCGGCTCAAAGCTTTGTGATATAAGAGTGAAATGACTGAAACTAGCATCTTATTGGAGGAGGCATCAGCCGTGTTGCAAAGTTACAGCCATTCGTTTCGGTTCCACCGGGATGACGCGGACCTCTCTGAATATAAAGCCCTGCTTATTCCCTCCCTGTTGGAGACCAAGCTTTTCCCGATCCACCATGTCGAACATACGCAGGCACGTGGCTGCATGCTCAGAGATGTTTGCCATCTTGAAGTCCTTGAGGAGAAAATCTCTTCAAGCGTTTCCCCTGAGAGAGATGCATCTCCTCCTCCTCCTCCGGGTCTCTGGTGAGCTTGTTCGCTGTGAGGCAGCACGCACACCTGAAAACATCTCCTCCCATGTGTGAGCTCGCTCAGTCTGTATTGCCTTGTCCCTACGTCTCCCCATCACCAGCAGAGCATTTATTCTAACCATGCAAACTATGGTGTAGTGTGTAGTCGGCAGGCAACGTTTTTTTATTGCAAGCTAAATATTTTTTGAAGGTACTTGTTGGGGATATTGTGATGTTTCTCTGAGATAAAAGATAACCCAGTGCTGTATGATTCTCTATAAACATATCTAATCGATTTTAATAAGCTGGGGGGGGGGGGGTTGCTGTGAGGTGAGCAGTCTGCTGAGCTTAGATTTGGACCGAATCTACGTCTTCCATAGCTCTTTGAGGCAACCCTTTTATTTAATCAAGTGATTCTTTTTCCTTTTTTTTTTCCAGAAAAATTCTAAAATCGCAACTAAATCTGTCTTTTTAAAAACAAAAAAACAAAGTTATATATAAACTGGCTTGCAATGCTTGGACATATACAGTATACATACATTTGCAGATGTGATATACCTTTCAAGTTGAGCTGAAACGGAGTGGATATTGTAAGCTTAATTTATTTTTATACTCTTCTATATAGAAAATCTAAAGATTGACTGGCCTTGTCTATACACAGGCGCACGTTAACACTTCAAATCTGGCAAAGATAGATTTGTCAGTATGTCAGGGACTGTTGAACTATGTATGACATGTCATGGGTGTCTTATATTACAAATAGTCGTAGCGTATGCTGCTGTTGTTACCTTAATATAGAGTCTGTATAGTTGTTCCCGATGTGGGACTAATAATTACAATAACTATGTCTTTCTTGTTATTGGGGGGACCTTTAGCAGCATGATGACCATTTCTCCTCGTGGCCGTTCTCCTATTTTTCATTACTTCAGACCATGGGAGTGGATACGGTCACCTGAGATGAACAGAAATTACTTCTTAGTTTGCTTTAGCTAATTAAAAGCTCTACATCTTTTCATTTGTCGTTTCATTTTGTCACAAATGACAGTCGGCATTTGTCCTTCTAAATATGCACTTGATTTCGTTCAGTTTTCTTTCAATCTGCCCCATAACGATGTCATATTAGCTGCCCTCTGGTGGTAGGTTGCAGTCAAGCAACAAAGATATTTTAGGAATGTTTTTGGCCTATTTGGCTTCTTTTTCAGATGAGTGCGTTTCTGATTTTGCTGCACGACAACCGTGAGCCTTTGACGCGATTGTTTCGTAGCTCAGCATTCTGGTCTCAGAAAAGCCACGATGAAACGATGAGGTGACCTCTGAAGACATGAGCTTTATTGCTGGATTTATGCATTTCTGGTTTCCGACGTCTAAAAAGCACCAGTATGTGGGCGTATATGGACCCAGGTGTTTCACCTGCTTCATGGTTTCTCTTTTCTTTCCCTTTTTAACACAACAGAACCATTTCTAATCTATCAGGGATGTTGCTTTTTCCATATGAACTGATGTTTCGTTCATGGGAGAAATCCAAAATGCTCTCGTGACCTTCTGCGTTGGGCTTTTTCAGGTTTGTACAGAACCGGTGATTAGAAGATGTTTTTGGTGTCCGATGGAGCGAAGGAGGGCGTTAGACGGTGTTTATGCAATTCACTATTTTTGAAATGTAAAAACGTGACTTATGTGTAGCAAGAACGTCGATTTTCCTGGTTGAAATGAAAGCGGATGTTTTCTTTTGGGGTGCCTGCCTCCAGATGTCCAAACAAAGGAGGTCTCAAAGTGAAGATGTTCACCTGTATTAGAAAACATATTTTTGATGGGTGTTTTTTTGTGTTTTTTTATGATTGTCCCAAGAGGGGGGGAAAAAGAAGTATAACATAACATTGCTGTGTATCTCTTGTTAAGATTCAACCATTTCATTTGATGAGAAGTGGGATGAAATCACTTTGTAAGCTGTTCTCTCTCTAAAAGATATAACGTTTCATGTGGATGTGGTATGTTTGTCTCTGCAGGTGTGTGTGTGTGTGCCTGGACGAGTGTGTGTCTAAATGGATCCTGGGTTCATGTCCTTTAAAGATACAGTAATGTTCTAGAGGTGCATGTTAACCAAACTGTGAGCAAGTTTATTGAAGACGCGTATCTTTTTCTGCGTGTGGAAACATCCGGGCTTCTGTAGAGATATCACCCAGGTCTTCTGGTGATTTAGCACTGTGGTTTTTCTATTTTATTCCAGTTATCTAATGAGGAGTTCTTTTTGATCATTATTATTATTTCATTTAGACCGTGGGGGTTGGCACAGCGTTTGGCTGCTCGCCCCACTCTTTAACTTTTAAAACATCTGAATGTTTTCGCATTTAAAGTGCCCATTTTAATTGACGTATTCAAATCTTGAGCTGTGTGCTTTAATTTAAGCCGTGTCTGCATATTGCTATTCAAAGTGGATCACAAAGGCTTAGCTAAGACTAAGGTATTGAGAGACATCAGTTAAACTATAAAGGGCTTAATCTACAGTATCGGTCTTTATCGGATTGTGGTGACGTTGCATGTTTGTGTGTTTCCTGTGGATAAATAAACGTTCCCTCAACAGAGGGGATTTGACTCTTTGTCACCTGGGCCTCTTTGCCTCCTTTCCACTTAAAGCATCACCCACAGAAATGTCTGAAACCCTCACGGGTGCGGTCCCAATCTACCAGAGGATGCAGGCAGGATGGATTCATCCTGGATTCATGAAGAATTCCCTCTCCTCTTCTGGCTTTTACTGTCAAACCACACGAGTTTTGATATTTCTGAGGATTAATCCGCAGTTACTGTAAATGCCCCTTCGGTGTGAATATAAATACTTTGCTTTACGGTGAGAAATAGTCCTCTCTCACTGTAAACCGTCTTTATGGTCAGTTCCTGGGGAGCAGAAGTGAACTGTAACCGTCCCTCCCTCCATCAGCAGCTCAGAGGTCCGGCGACTGTGTTGTCGCGCCTCCTCCCCCCACCAACGGTCCCCTCGCAGGCACCGTGCCGGAGCTGCATCGCTGCTCTCATTAGCATTTAAACAAGGCTGGAGGGGGACGGCTGCAGATGTTCGGCGTGTAATTTAATATTAGATTTCTGCTTCCTGTTGAATGGTTGAAGTCAGTGGTTATTGTGGTTGATTTAATGATTCATTTCAAGGGGAGAGGGAGTGGTCACCATGATACCCCACTGCTCCTCTAATTATGGAAGCTGCTGCTATACCGGGACATTAATAATCCTGCCCTACCTCAGACACAATACACCTAAAAATGATCCCTTATTTGGAGATGATCACTGCTGTGTGTGTTATCAATGATTAATGATAATCATTTCTGTCCTGATGACCTCGTCACCATGTCTGCCCATTTAAACAGCTGGAGCTTTACCTCCTCTGTCAGGCTGACTTTAGTTGTAAAGTAACATTAATTCATGTTTACACACATAAATGTCTGAGAAAAGCTGAGGATCCAGGGGGCTTAACACACTGAATCTTACTGTCTATACATGTTGGAAGGGGGATTGTGATGCCTCAAAGCTCCAGGATCCAAAACCTGCTTTACAATCTGGTGTTTAATCCAAACATTTGTGGTTAAAATCGATATTCGGTCATTGTTGCTACAGTAAAACAAAGTCTTTAGGATAATATGAATGTAACGTTTCATTTAGTTTCCCTGTAAGTTTCCCTTCTAATTAAACGTCATTTGGTGAAATTCTTTTCATCTCCACGTGCAAAATACAACAGAAAGAGACGAGACTCAAAAGACAAAAATCAAGTTTACTGAATATAAACAAGCTGTCAGGACGTAATTGCAAATCCAGAATCATGTGCAAGAATGTGACATCTAAAAATAGGCAAACACGCAAGGCAGGACGATGACTGAAAGCCAGACTGATTGTCCTATCTGTGCTCCGGGTTATGGTGCAACATATTAGACAGGACGTGTTTATTCACACACAACCCGTGCACGGTTCACCTCTGAGCCGCTCCAGAGGCTGCAGAGTTGAATGTAAACGCTCCGCAGACAGGGTGGCCTGTTGCAGCGATCTGACAGAGAACAGGCCTCATCTCCCCGTGCAAACTGTGCCCGTGTTTACAGCAAACAGCGCTTGTTCCACAGCAAATGGCTTTACAGCACGCCTGTGCACAAAAGGAGTCGAGCGCTTCAAACTAAAATTTAAAAAAAAACAAGAATTGAAAACAAATTTGAATAGGTTGGCATCTTCAACGGTTCTTAACATTGGGATCTATTCATGTGGCAACAAAATCTTAAAACACTGTAAACACTGAACTGGGAACGGTGTTTAAGTATAAATTTTTATATACCTTTTTTCACCTTTGCTGAGGGTTGAAGATGCTCTTTGTGTTAGTTCATCGGAACTGAATGGAGATTTTATATACTGTGAAACTCTATACGGTTTCAGCCAGCTCACACCTGTGAGGTCACAACTCCACATAACATCCCATGTGAGTATAAATATTATATATTATTTGGGTGCATTGTAATAAAGCTTCATCTTTTATATGTTTGGACGTAGCTTCAAATGACTAAAGATGGCTACATCGTGCGTGAAGCCAAGTTAATGTACGAGATATGAGCATCAATTATCAAAGGTGACTGGCCAAAGGCCCAGATAGAAGCACATTAAAGAGACCAAAGCAAAAGTTGAAATGGTGTTTCTTAGGCAGGGCATGCACACCGGTTCATGACATCGCTAGCGTCAAAGTGACCATTTGCTTTACGACATCGAGCACAGTTAAAAGGGAACAAGAGAAATATTAAAACTCTTTTCAGCACAATCACTTTTTCTTGCATAATCAGTGTGGCTGAGGACCTGTTGGGCGTAACAGTTGGGCACCAGCCACGCCATAGATTCTCCGTTATCTACATAAAATTTGTGTTGTCACGTTTCAAAGCTTTCTTGTCACGTGTTTTCATCCAACGTGTGGCACTAAGAAACGACATAAGAATTTAAATGGCAGAATTTGCTCTTTTTACAGCAGCAAATGTGCTAAAAAAAAACAAAACCATGACGACATTGAAGCCATTGGCGGTTTTATGATAGAGTGAATTTGATGCTCGCCGCCTCTTCCACCGCTCTTGCAGAACCTCTCAGTTTGTAATAACACTGGCGTCGTTCTCATTTTCTCTGCGTTGAAAGGTGGCGTGCGCCCTCTCCAAATCCTCAATTACCGCCAGCAGGCGAGCAGCAGCGCTCATACCCGGCTTTATCAGATTAACGGTGCTTTTTGCACCATCTGTGGGACAACGAGCACAGCCAAAATAGTTATTCTGTGACATGCGCACACGCAAACACACAATAATAACTAGGGTCACACCTTGATGGCTGTTTGGGCTGATCACCTGCTGAGCGTTGGACGTCTGACTCGACTCGGGCACCCCCAGGTATTTTTTCCTGCGATATCAAAGACATTCAACATCTCGAGGCCTTGTGTCATGCGTGGGTTTAAAGTGCTGAACAGGCTAAATGAAATAATCTTCAACAAAGAGGCTGAGTCAGTTCTCTAATCCAAAGTTTTGCCACCTGATGCTGCGGCAGTAGCATTTCCAGTCAGTCTGTGCAGCATCTGATTTCATATATTATATATATTTCACCAGGCCTTAATGCATCCAAATAGCTAAACTAACGCAATAATCATCATTATGTAATAAACAAACCCAAAATTGAGTTTTGTTGCCATGTCGATGGGTCTAACGTTTGTTGCTGAATCAACGAGCTTCTATGTTACAACAGAGACCTCTAGTGTCCGTATATGGAACTACCACCAAAACCACTTCCAGAAATGTTTTGTCCACTGACCTGAGTTTGTCTCTTCCCTGGATAAGCTGCTTGAATATAGTCTGTGTTTCCACATCAGGATCCAGCGGGTCACTCCAGTCACCCAGAGTCACCGAGTGTGTTCTGCTGCAGCCTGTAACTGAGAGCGCACACACACACAAATAAGTCCTTCAACTGTCTGTTTGCACAATGAAAATCCAACAGGTCCAAACTAAAGCGAAGATATTGAAAGGAGGGATTTTGCATTAACTGCATATAAACATTAACTGATCCCCACATCTCATTTCAAACAGCTTTCACACTGATCTTGTTGACTTTTCTAAAATAAACTGATCCTTTAAGGAATATTTCAATTGGAGTAAAGCTTAACTTTCGATTTCAGTGTTATATCAGCCTTCTATGGTCCATGCAGACCCGTCAGCAAAGTTCTAATCAACTGCAAAGAAGGTTTTAGTTGTTCCTGTGTTCATGTCACTTCTGTAGAGTTCACACCTTCTGCCGGGTCTTTACTAGCATGTCACCTTTGAGTGTAATATTATTTCTCCATAAATAAGTCTGTCTCTCATTCTGGCTGGAGTGTTAAAAGCCTGATGAGTAGCAGCAAATCTTTAAATGTCCAGTGTTTGTGACATACAAGCTCGAACTTTGATACTTTTTTCATGTAATAATCTAGGTTGTCTTGATCAAATTCTAGGATGTAGGTGAACACCTTTAGATTGTTGTGGGGTTTTATTTTTTTTTCTTAATCGTAGCTACAGAATGAAAAGTCCAGACTCAAAAAGTGGCCATGCAGGATTACCGGTCCGGTCGGCCTGCAGACAGCAGGTCCACTTTCCACTGCGATGGGTTCCTGGGTGGAAAGAGGGGAGCATGCACTCGTTGTAGATGCTGACTTTCCTGATGGCCGACATCCACTGATTAAGCTCGTTCACGTTCTAGTCAGACAGAAACCCGACTTACGGTAAGTATTTCATTCATTTCCACACCAGCGCTGCCACAATGTGCCACATCACTGATAACATATCGTGAGCTCAAACTCGGGTCCGTCTTTTTCAAGGCACGCAAGCAACGTCAAACTGGAGGGGCCACCTTGCACTGGATGTAGATGATGTGCAGCTGCCGGTCGTTGTTCTGGGTGATGAGCTGCATCACGTTCTGCTGCTGGAAGGCGTTTTCATCCACCCTCTCCACGGCACACACACACTGGATGGGAATTGATGAGCGCACCTGCAACAGTTCAGCCACAGCACCGCAGCGTCAATTAACACAAGAATGCACAGCCTGCTAATGATGCGTCCTGCTTTGATGGTTTCGAGCGCGGTCACCGGGCTCTTGGACAGGACGGCTGTCCACTGACTCGTGACTGAAATGTCTGGTTGCATTTTCCATAAGGCGGATGAGCTCAGTGCGGCATTAGTGGCCACTTTTAAGTGTAAATCACCTGCTTCCTACAAGACCTCGCCTTGGCTGAGATGGTAGCGCGCCAACGTGGAGGAAAGGCGGCCGGCCCAGGCCATTGTTTGCAATCTGATTTGCAATGTTCGCATGAATATCCACAATATCCTTCAATTACCCGCGGCCTTTATTTTGGTCACACAAAGACCGGCCTGGCTCAAAGAGAGAGCTTTTTAATGCCATAGACGGGAGGTGCCCACCCCCTCCCTTTGAGATCATTATCACAAAGTAAGGCCCAGATGGTAATGACGCTAATGATGTCAGCGATCGACCCAATTGTGGCGCAGGAGGCCGCAGCACCTACGACAACACAGTGGGCAATTCATCACCAGAAGACCCCTCGGCCTCTAAAATGAATGAATGAAATTTAAATTCCGACAAGAGGCGATATGTGACCAACAGTCTGTTTCGTTAGCGTCAGGTAATACCAACCTGCCAGTCAGGGGTCTTGGCGTAGGTCAGCGTCTCACTCGTCAACCAGAAGTAGCGTTTCTTAAAAGCAAAGCGGGACAAGAGTTGTGGTCCCTCTGTCTTGAACTTGTGGAGGTAGCCCTCTTTGACTGTGACCGATGACGTAAACACTGCCCTCTGTGGGAGCTCCGACACTGCAGGAGAAATCGTGCACAGAGAAACCACTGGTTACTTTATCATGTCAGAAGCTGGTGCTGATGTAATGAGCACTTTTGAGCAGCAGCAGCAGCACGCTCCACCGCTCTCCGTGTCCACTGGATCCATGTCGAAATGTCAAAGCGGCCTTCAAAAGAGTGGGTGTGACACGAAGGAGATGGAAACGTGAGACGTGACACTGAAGGTGTTTCACAAAAACAGCCTCGTCGGCACGTGGCAGCAACAAAGCAGCAGTCGTGTCAGCTGACCAGGGTAGCCTGCTCACCCCCACAAGTCATTAACACATCATTTCTTCCACCTAGTTATAAATATTTCAACAATAAACTTCATCCTGGTATGAGAAAGAGGAGAGCAGCTGGTCTGTGGCTGGTTCTGGTCAAGCCCACCTCTCAGCTACAGTCCACCTGGAGACAGACTCCCTCTTTGTATTATATGTGTATATTCGGACCACAGTGATGTGCATCCATTCTCATAATAAAGGGGTTAAAGCTTAATTTCTGGCTGTTTTTTTATCCCACATTCGACTCCGTGGTCACTTTTGTTTCATACCTTTTACCTACAGCCACCACTGATTGCACATTCGTCTGTGGGACAAGCAGATAGAAGTTTTACTCACTTTTCAGCTTTTTTAATTAGCATAGATAGGCTTTAGTCATCATGTCAGTCTGTCAAATGAAGTTAATCTCATATAAACCTCAGTAACAAGTTCTTTAATTGGCTCTGGTGCTGATTTTGTTTGAACATGTTAGCGGGAACAGTAACAGCTTAAAATATTAAATGAATGGCAAATAACCACGAGGCTACCTCTATTCCGTGACTTAGGCTATCTATACGTTCCACTGTGAATCTAGGGGAAAAAACAGCCAAAGTGACCTTAATAACTACAAGAACATTTTCTTTGACAAACATGTTTAATCCATTGATGTTAGTGCTTAATCACGACTAAAAGCACAAAAACGACTGAAGCGGAAATTTGGAAGAAAGAAAAACTTCATCCGTCAGGTTTTAATCCAGCATCTTCCAGATGATGGTGGCTAACAGTGCTTGTGGCCATGTTTCAGAGGTTTCTTCCTCTCACCCATCTTTGTTCATAATTCATATATCATTTGAGTGCGATATTGTGTCTGACAGCCTTACCGATATCATGATCAATATCGATCAGCTTGTCCAGGAAGTCTTTGACTTTGGCCACGCTGAGGCGGATGATGGGATGAAGAGGTTCCATCCACTGCTCCTTTCCTTGACCCAGCTGAAGGCCCAAATTACCAACGCTCTGCAGTGCCTGGCACCCATCAAGACACAAATGTCAATCAAGTTAGTGAGCGTGAACGGCTGCGCCTCTCAAAGTCACACATCAAAGGGTTGCTGTGGCCGAGCCCGCTGTTCGGCCTTTGGTTCTGCCCACACCTGACCTAACTCGAGGAGGAAGTCCCTCTCTCTCTCTCTCTCTCTCTCACTGTCTGTCTGTCTGTCTGTCTGTCTGTCTGTCTGTCTGTCTGTCTGTCTGTCTGTCTGAAGCTCGCCTTTGATGCAAGGTCTGGCCACAGCAGATGTAAAAATAGCTGTCTGACCCCCCCACTGGGGGCCTGCCGCGGCAGCATTTCAGCACCACGGACAACCAGCATCAAAGCAGGACCACAAATGCACATTTGTAAATGCATATGTTACATTTTAAAGTCGCTTGTATTGATGAACAGTGGGTGGAACCTATATTTATGCTATGCTAAGCCTGCATTTCATGGAGTTGTTCTCACCATGCCGGCATGTTGACCGGGTTGATTGGAGGTTCCAAATTGCTGCATCCCTATGGTAACGTTCCTGAGTCATGTGGCTCAGAAGAGCTCAGCTATAACCAGTACTGCCTGAGGGGGGAACCTTATGTAGACTATATGCATGTTTCCATTAGACATCAATCCAGAATAATTATATATATCGGCTTAATCTTTAGAAAATAACTGTGTGGATAAATATAAGATATTTATGGTATTGGAAAGTGTATGTGGGACTTGTTGCTGTGTGAGTCTGCAGCAACATGTGAGGTGAGGACATCAATCATTCACAACACTGTCTGTGCCAGTATAGCTAATTGTACCTTGGCCAGTAAGAGCAGTGTTCTGCTGGTACGGGTATCAGCGTGCTGCTCCCTCAGCTGGAACAGCTTAGGCGTGAGGATGGCAGGTGCAAAGAAGCGCAGGAAAAAGAATCCACTGATGGCCAGATACTTCACATCCTGACAACAAGGAAGTTTGAACACAGACTCAGCGTCTCACCTGTAGGAGAACGTGCAGTTATGTGGAGACTGACCTCATTCTCGGGCTCAGTAAACTGTTCCTCGACTCTTTTGTGAAGCTGTTTGAAGGTGACTCTCATGACGGGAGGACATTGAGCGACCGAGCCAGTGATAGACTCAGTAATACTGGATAAATAATCCTGGAGCATTTCCACGCTGCTGTCCCGCACCTCTTCTTCAGACATCGCACCCTTAAATGAAATTCGCCTACAGAAAGACAGCTAGCTTAATGTGTGTGTGTGTGTGTGTGTGTGTGTGTGTGGTGTGTGTGTGTGTGTGTGTGGTGTGTGTGTGTGTGTGTGTGTGTGTGTGTGTGTGTGCGCTAATTTAACAGATGCTTTGAGCTTTTCCCAACTCAGAGGAATCAGGAAGCAGAATTCTCAATCGACTGATGCGATAATTGGGCTGGTCTGATGAAGTCTTATGTTATCTCACATACGAAGATATTCCAGGAAGGGTGAAGTGTCGGAATCTCTGGGGTGATAAGCTGATTGCAGCCAGTCCCGCTGCAGATAAAGTACATGTCACATCCTACATGATCTGCCTTCGCGTCAGCGACCGACATCTCAAGGGGCTCCGAGTGGTTGCCAAGCAACAGCCGTCCCCCTTTTTTTTCTACCTTTATGTCCCTTTGTCAGCACTGACGGTGTCATTCCAACACAAAAACTATCACGGTTTCATTTCATGGGAGCCGATGTGGCGTCAACAATAACAAATAATGTGTGTGTGTGTTTTGACTTGGAGATTACCTGCGGTTTAGGTTGATCTTACACGGGTCCAGTTCGATATACTTCTTTTCATCAAAGATGCGGTTGATGATGGGCTTCAGCACCTCGTGCAGATACGGCATTCCAACAGCCTGGCAGCAACACAACACCAACAACAACAACACCATGTGTCCATCTCATTGACATCTGTGCTACAGGCAGGCCACGATGCGCATTATAGCTGAGAGAAACGGTGCTCGAAAGACAGAAAACACCACCTCTTATTTACCGAGCACAGAGAAATGTTGGGGATGAATAAAGATTCCCTGACTCACCTTCATGAACTGCTCCATTGCCTTGGAGGCAAGCGAATTGGAACGAAATAAAGTGTTTGGATCAGCTGGTGGAGCAGAACAGAGAAGACCATATTGACCGGTTTTAGAGGAAAATAAGACAACATTGAACAACAAATTCTTTCTTTTCTTTTGGAAGACAGTACTGGACTGAGCACACGATTGGTGTTAAGAATTTTTTTTTTCCTCACACTTGCACGAGGTTTCTGATTTTCAAACAGAGTCTAGAGCGGAGAGTTCATAACAGAGCCAAGCTGACCCAGCTGTGGTCCTGCTCAAAATCACCAGGGTGGAAATATCCATGGAGACGGGACAGTGGTGTCAGGTAAAATACTCTGAGGACCATTTCTAATAGCCTGGTCCTAACTTTATTGTCTGCGTGTGCACATTGCTTCTATTCCTGGTCAAGCAGTTTCTGTTCAGGACCCATGTGGAGTTGCTATGGAAACGTAGACACTGTGCTTATTATCTAAAACCTCACTGACAGATGCCAAAGACTACAAGAGGACATTTCTGTGTGAAGTTGCAATGACAACGGATCATAAACACAATAACATGACAACAAGGTCTACCCAAAACACCTGCAGTTAGGTGGGAAATGTTTGCAGATAACACACACACACACACTTCTATCTTTGTGAGGACTGACCTCTCTACCCCTGGCCCTCCATCCCTACCCCATGTCCTCACTTTACCAGTAAAATGCAGATTGTGGTAGTCTATATGTTTGGTGCTCAAGAACACACACACACATGCGCACACATACGCATGCACAGACGCTCACAAAACCACACAGCTAAACAAAGATGGCAATCTATGACTAACACTTGTGACTAATAGAGATAAACTTAGACAGTGCACACTCTCTTACGTAAATTAATTTGTGCGTAGGTGGGAATGGTGGCAAATTTTGAGCTATTGTTTAAACATAAAATACACAAGTGCGAACAAAATTTGTTGTCGCATATGAAAATCTTCCATAGTGATGTTTTTATAAAAACGTATATGTTGAGTTTCATGATTTATACAAATTCATTTATTTTTAAAATAAAGTTTTGGAAAGTGCGGACAGGCCTAATTGTAGGACCAATTTTTTCATTCTTACTGGTGTGCTGGACCTCTCGGGTGTTGAGGTAATCGAGGAATGGCACCACCAGACCCTGACCGAGGTAGATCTTCACCAGGGTCATCGCCACGTCTTGTCGGCTCTCGACTGTGGTAACCTCCTCCAGCAGGGTCAGAGCACTGCTGTTCTCCGCCTGTGGAAAGGGCTGCTCGGATCATGACACCATGACATCAAACAACCGGGATTTAATGTAGCGACGTACTGAAGGAACTGTGGATGAGGCTGACCTCAGTGGGAGAGACAACCGACTCTACCAGAAGGTGAATGAGGGGCTGGTAGTAGACAGAAGGTAAAATATGATCCTCGATCAAGCGCACCTTGAGACGCAGAGCTCCCAGCTTTCCACTGAACACAGAGAACGGACATTATTAAAAGCAAGAGTGATTCACACACAAGGCATCAGTTATCTGACTCATAATAATAATAATAGTGTTTTTGTGTCCCTTCATATGTGCCTCTGACTGAGACATCTGTCTCAATTTACTTATTATAGGAAAACAGAGTGCATTAAAACACAGGGGAATGCTCATTCTGAGTCTTAGTCGATTCAAAAAGCAGAATGTTTGGCTTAGTTATAGGAGGGGAACATCAAATTTACCATATTGAAGATGCGCTTCCATAATGCTCACCTAGCATCAGCCTCTTTGTTCCGCAAAGGCTGCAAACGGAAGCAGCTCTCAAGATGAGGTGTCTTGTGTAAACAGTCAAAAGGGATTTCCACCTGATTATAGGAAGAATAGAGGGACAAATATAATCACATAAGCAATTATTAAGTCTTAGAACTCACCATTACAGTACAGTAGAGTGCAGAAGTCTCACTCTCTCTATATTCATTGTATATGTATTTATTAATGTACCTATATTTGATCTCCATATGCACTGTTTAAGAATACATATTTTAAGTCATTGGGGAATAAAACATATAGATATGGAGTGTAGCCTTATTGTCATTCGTGTTCCTGCCCTCCTCACCTTTCCCAGGAAGTCATTTTTGCCCACCATGTCCCAGTCCCAGACCTCCACAGTGATGGTTCCGTCTTCATGAAGCTCCTCTGGGTCCAGGTCCAGTTCCAGGGTCTCGTCCCAGTGAGGAAAACGTGTCTTCTTTATGATCTAGAATCCAGAGTTAAGAAAAATAGATAAGATAAGATAAGATAAGACAAGACAAGACAAGACAAGACAAGACAAGACAAGACAGACAGACAGACAGACAGACAGACAGACAGACAGACAGACAGACAGACAGACAGATAGAGCTCACCGAGGTCTCAGCACTGTGGTTGTTGAAAATGAATCTCGCAAATGGATCTGAGGTTCCTGAAATGTCTCTGGGGGCCAAATCTCTGCATGACAACAGCGTAAAGGAACACATGACACCAACACCTATAATTGACCACCAAAGGTGTGACACTGAAGCACTGGTGACTTACAGAAAAGCACCACTCTCCACTTGGCTGAACGCTTTGAAACAATGCACATTTATCTGAGCTTGTCTGTAAACACAAGGGCCAGAACGCATGTGACGCATTCGTTAGCGCCTTGCCTGAGAAGCACTGAGTGGGTGCACATGAGGCAGCATGTGGTGTAGAATGACTCAGTTGGGGAGTGTGGAGGTCCGTGGGTGATGGTAACCGTAATACTGATGGTAACCGTGACGCCAGGCATCGACGGGAGCAAGTCTGCCTGGTGACTACTTAAAACAACAGAGTATTCTGCTGAACCACAGAATAGAAGGAATTCTTCACATGGGTGAAGGTAAACACTAAAAAGTACCTGTGCTCAAATCTGAACCAACCCTCCTTTTTATGTTTATGTTAGTTGGCATGTTCAGCCCACATTGTCTCCAGGTTTGGGAGAACTGGTCACTCTAAATGACCTTCGCCGTGAATGGGAGTGATTCTATAGGGTCTATCGATTCCAGGGTGTAACCCCACCTCTCCCTGAATGATGGAATGAAGGGGAAAAGTGGCCTTATGGACATAAACAATGAGGCAATAATAAAAATATGAAATAGATCAAAGTAAATCGTAAACAACAATATATAGAATGTATAATACATGACTGTTTACTACTCATTTTGTGTCTGTGTGGTGGTCTCTAGAATTAAGACTCAGTTACCTGGCTTCAATGACCTTACACCTCACACTGGCTTTCTCTGCATCTTTCAGGAGCTCCAGACACAGATGGATCTCTCCCTGGACTTCTTCATCAGGGTCCACCCTCGTCAGGTTCACCCAGCTATCTAGTCCTTAAAAAAGGTATTATTCAATAAAATCTGGCTAATATGGAAACAGCATGGAGTAAAATAAAGATGGTGCCATTGCACTAAATAAAGACTTGAATGCAACCAATCATTTCAGTATAAAATAGTTTAGGAATTCACAAAAAAAGTTAGTATTCATAGAATGTCTCAAATATTTGAAAATACAAAAAAAATTATCTGTTAACATATTTTATCTACTTGTCCGCTTTCAAACAAAACTTGTCCTATTTTTGCTATTTTTGTTGATTTTTTTGGTTTAATGACGGTCATTTTTTAAAGTAAAATGATAATGATCCACTTTTCATTAATGGAACCATGTGTCAGGGGAGACATAAACATTATCATAAATTTGATTTAATAATCAAGCACATTGTTGCAGGGATTCTAAATATCATAGATAGAAATCTTTTTTTTTTGCCATAGAAATAAAAACACTTTTTCACTTCAGAAATATCACATAAGTGAAAAAAAGTGAACTTTGCTTCTGTGCAGCAATGCATCATGGGAGTGAAGGTCAAATGAGGCGGAACTCAGGCCGGAGGTGTCAGTTTGCAGAGCAGTCTTGTAAAAATATGCTAAAGTAAACAAAAATGTGAAAGCTTTCATATCATTTTAGAATGTTGTAAGTGCAGAAGCACTTTATGACATGTTCTAACAGCCACAGAGAGGACACTATTATTGTGATTCATCAACTAAACACTTAATGATTGTAAAGAGCACTAAACCGCATTTTAATAAATGGAGTGAAATTGTAGATTTTAATTTATCACGTTCTATCTGCTGGATAGCAACATATGTAGGTCAACATCGCCTGATCATCATATCTGCTACCTTGGTCTCCAAAAGGGGATTTTCATTGCATTTTTACTTGATAGCAAAAATATATTTGATTAAATGTGTGTATGCAAGACCTAAAAACATTCCCATACTCTAAAAACGGCTCTTCTCCTAAATCACTCCAAGCTTTGGCGGGTTTGTGGGGAGGTGATGTGTGTTTAACCTCGGAGCCTTACCTTTAGCTTGAGAACCAATTGCATCTTTAGCCAGCGTTATCTTCCCAATAACATCATCGTGGCTAAGGAGAAAGATAAATGAGACAACCACAGTCAGTAGACTAAAAATAAAATCCTGTTGTTAGCGCCTGCTGTTATTTTTGACGATAGGTGGTGATGTAGCAGTCAGGAGAAACAGGTAAAATGTCCTTTGTGGTCCACTGATGGTGGCTATTATTGGCAATATTTCAACTGCATGTTCACACCAGCTGAGTGGACTTTAAAGAGCGACATTACCCAATCGTATCCTCATCCATGACATGAAAGGAGAGTGAGTGGAACCCCATTGGGAGGTGCAGGGTGTACTCTTCACCCCAAAACGGATTAAGGTTCTTCCACACTGTGGCAGTCCTGGAAATAGGGCATCGACAAGCTATAGATCAATAAACACTTAACTTATATCAACACAATTCAATCAGCACCTGCTGGACTTTAGTCATTCATGTTTATAGATTCCTCTGTCAGCAGCCACCTTATTGTGGTGGAGAGGTTTTGTGACTGTCATCTAACAAAGGTTGGGACTTCGTGGATACAGCAAATAGCTCTTTAGGTTGAATTCATCCACAGCACAAAAAACAAGGTGAAGGTGATGCATTCTTTTTCTTAATGTGTAACCATGTGTAATCTATCTATCCCTCTTAAAAAACAATTTTCACATTGTTTCTGCAAAGTCAAGAATGATGTTTACAGATATATTTGAAGCTGGAAGTATACTAGTTAGCTCTGGGATCATTGCTCATTTTCCATCATGATGCCACAGAATTTGGCCCCTGTTATTGAGGTGTTACTCCTACTCCAAACTTTGCTGTCAAATGTCACCTTTTAAATAACAGTCTGTGCATGATGGACGTTGAATCATGTCATCATTGTTAACTCTGCAGCCAGACCATCTGAGCTTGCTCCAAGTATTCCCTTTGCCTACACCAGGAGCTTCCTGAAATAATTCATGCAAGCTTCCATGGTTACCTGCAGGTGTTTTTAAAGGCCAGACAAGTATCAGGTTCTCTCAGGGACCACACTCTGGGTACCAGAACCCTGATCTAGAATTTATCTGTTGAGGATTTTCTCACACCATCTCCCAAAAAATGAAATTAAAAAAAATGAAGAAGATCTAAATACCATTGATCTGGTGAAACACGTGCAAATCTTTATTTAGAATACATGATAATGACTTGCCTGGCCACAACTTCATTGTCAACTTTCACAATACAGTATGGATCACTGGTCCCAGTGCTACAGATGACAGACACACAAAAAATAATAGCAGAGTGAAACAGATAAAAGAATACATATTTAACTATTTCACATGTCTTTGCTGCATGCAAATGCTTTAAAAGAGCGTAGCAAACGGGGTTACCAATGTCATCGATGTTAACTTTTTAATATATATGTATTATTTAAGACTTGAAGACATGCTGTTCAGTAAAAATAATGAAATAAATACTTACACGTCTTTGGCGGGGAGGTTCCTGCCCTCGACAATTCTAAAATATAAAGATGTGTTTTTGGTCATTTTCATGAAATATGAGTTATTCTTCCAATTCCGTATATGCTGCCATGCGAGCTCTTATAAGCGGCGTCCTGCTGTCCTGCAACCACCTCACACACACCATCTCTCCTGCCCACCAGCAGCGCGCATCACAGGCGCGCAATCGAGCCAATCTAGGAGATTCAGTCGCTTTTAGGGGCAGTTCCACTGTCTTTTTAATTTGTCTGCTATTTATAAAACGTGGCGAATCTTTAAAAAAGAAAAGGAGAGAGAAAGAGAAAGGGCACAATTAATAACAGTAAATGCAATGTTTCATTCACAATGTTTTGCAGCTGCCAAAAGTGTCGTATGTGCGTCGTAAATAAATAATCATATGATTGGTACCGGTAAATACCCTTCCACGTCTGGTGAAATATTCAATAAGAGAGGGACTTTAAAAAAGATAGATATTTTTTTGTTCCATGCGCCATCTAGTGTAAACATCGAGCCTATTCGTGTGTCATTGTAGACAGGCATCGTAAAGGGCAGCAAGGTGGGGTCCGAGTGGATGGATTCAAGCTAGTAAACATTGGAGTGGCTCCACCTTCAATATCAGTTAAAAAGCAGGTTTCCAAAGTTTCATTGCGCATAATTCCAGATTCAGCCACAAGACAGCGGGATTTCCCTCCTTTTCTAAGAACAGCGAAGATGAGAGGGGCTTTAGGGTAGATCTGAACACGCCTTTGATAAATGTGCGCTCTTAGAAAGGTATGGAGGGATATCCCGGAACTGTTGGCGGCGATTCCACCAAACAGCAAGAAAGACATTATTACCTGTTGTCTGAGCTTCAAGCACTAGTTAAGGATTTACCAAGGTATCACTATTTTAGATTCGGGAAAGCAGTCTTCAGATTCATGAATGTTGCGCTTTGTATTCACTGTTGCGACTGGTTAGCTCTTTCCAGCAACGTCTGTCTTACAACACCTTGAGTGACCTGGCTCTGGCCCTCATAGATGGAACCGTGTATGAAATTGTCCAGGGGCTCCTCGATATCCAGCATCTGACTGAAAAGAATCTGTACAACCAGAGACAAAAGCTGCACTGTGAACACCAGGGTAAGTGCAAAGGTCAGATGTCTGAAGAAACATACCTATTTCCCATTACCCACATAAGTCAAAATGAGAATCTGTTTTTATATATGTATCTTTTCTTCTCGTTTCACCAACATGCAGTCACACAGAATGATACACAAATACCAGTCAAAGGATGGCACACTTTCCCTCACAAATGTCTTTCAGCCATCATGCTCTGCATAAACTACAGAATATAACGTATAATCAATCAATCAATCAATCAATCTTTATTTATATAGCGTCTTATACAATCAAAATTGTTTCAAGGCGCTTTCCAGAATCCCAGGGCCTGACCCCAGACAAGCAACAGTGGCAAGGAAAAACTCCCCTTTAACAGGAAGAAACCTTGAGCAGGACCAGGCTCATGTAGGGGGACCCTCCTGCTGATGGCCGGCTGGGTAAAGAGAGAGGAGAGGAGGGAGGACAGGTAGAGGATAGGATAGGTAGGAGAGGGGTAGAGGAGAGGTAGAGTGAAGGGGAGGTAGAGGAGAGGAGAAGGAGGAGGAGGGGAAAGAGGAGAGGAAAGAAGAGGAGAGGAAAAGGAGAAGGAGAGGAGGGGAGAGGGAGAGGGAGAGAGGCACAGAGCACAGAAACACACACAAAAAATATGCACAATCACTTCAACGGGGCCGGCGGTCATTATGCAGCTCCGATGGCAGTGATACCTGCAAATAGATGGGGGGGGGGGGGAGAAGCAGAAAAACTACACAAGAATCAGCATAACTAGTCTACTTGATGAGGAGAGGAAACCATGACCCAGTGGAGTGACAGAGGCCTGTCAGGTGATCATGTTTCCGGACCCCGGCAGCCTTGGCCTATAACAGCATAGCTAGAATGTGACCTAATGATTAGACGACCCCCTAAGTATGATAATTTGTCTGTCTATGATAGTAACTGGAACTACTGAATTAGTAACAGTAAGCTTTTTCAAAGAGGTAGGTTTTGAGTCTGATCTTAAAAGTAGCGATGGAGTCAGCCTCCCGTACCTGGACAGGGAGCTGGTTCCAAAGCAGGGGGGCCTGGTAGCTAAATGCTCGGCCCCCCATTCTACTCCTAGAAACTCTGGGAACCACAAGTAGACCAGCATTCTGAGAGCGGAGCGGTCTATTGGGCTGATAGGGTATCACTAGCTCCTCCAGGTAGGATGGAGCTAGGCCTCTGAGGACCTTGTAGGTATAACCCTATAACATTCAACCCAGCAGGCATTTCCTTGTCTAATTTTAAAATAAAAGTTACATGTTTCATATTGTATATGTCATCTATTTTAATTTTCCATTGGTTCTGGTTGGATGTTCTCTGAGAAGCCAGCCGCTGGTTATGGCTCCTTGAAATTGCAACCTTTGAAATGTTCCCCAGAAAGAATGAAAGACAAGTAAAGTCAATATACAATCCCGCAATTCTCTTGGTTGCATCTTGTTCTTGGGTCCAAAAGTTTGTAAGGTGGGACAGGATAAAAAAAAAGCAAGAATGGCCCCTTTATTGTGATTTTATTTTGGGGGGTTATAAAGACAGTTTCTCCAGGTGCAACTTAGGGCAGACCATTCTTCTGGGGAGGTTTCAATGTCCAACTCTCTTAATATCAATTCATATCTACTACCTGCTTCTTTCTTTAACAGTTTTGTAAAGCATCATGAATTTACCCGAACAATTAAAAAATAAAGAACAAGGTAATGTTCCTAAAGAGAAAGTGGTGCAAGTGGCAAGCTTTTTTTTTTTTTTTTTTTTTTAAAGAAAATTAATGCAGAACTTTGGGAAATTTTTACAAGCAAATGTTTCAGAAAATTTTCAGTGAATACTTTTACTTAACATCCTAAAATACGAGTAATATACAGGTGCTGGTCATATAATTAGAATATCAGGAATACGTTTATTTCAGTAATTAGATTCGAAAAGTGAAATTTGTATATTATATTCATTCATTACACACAGACTGATGTTTTTCAAGAGTTTATTATTTTAATTTTTGTGATTTTAAAACTCAACTAGTGAAAAACCCAAATTCAGTATCTCAGAAAATTAGAATATTGTGGAAAGAGACCTGGTTAAAATTTTAAAAGAATATTACATGAGACTTTTTTTTTTTTTTAAAGAAAATTTCTAGAAATGCGATCCAAATGAAAGATATGAACATGAAAGGTGTGAGCATGTAGAGCTCTCAATACTTTGTTGGGGCTCCTTTGGCCTGAATTACTGCAGCAATGCGGCGCGGCACGGAGTCCATCAGTCTTTGGCACTGCTCTGATTTTCTATGGGGTTTAAGGTGAGGCGAGCTTGGTGGCCAATTAAGAACATGGTCCTTAAACCAGCTACTGGTAGCTTTGGTGCTGTGTGCAGGTGCCAAGGCCTGCTGGAAAATGAAATCCTAAAGTTGGTCAGCAGCAGGAAGCATAAGGTGCTCTCAAACTTCCTGAAAACACAGTGGACAAACACCAGCAGATGACCTTCAGAGAACTTTGGACCACTCAGCAGCAGTCCAGTCCTTTTTGTCTTTAGCCCAGGCGAGATGCTTCTGATGCTGTTTCTATTTTATTATTTGTTCCACAGTCCTCTCCAGGGTGCAGTTGTCCCGATAACTTTTGTCTACCACATCTTTTCCTTCCCTTTGCTTCTATCTTCTATTAATGTGCTGGGACACAGGCCAGGTTTGGACAACTGTCAGGTCGGCAGTCTTCCCAATGATCGTGTAGCCTGAGAGACCCTTCAACGGCCTTCGCAGGTGTTTTGAGGTCAATAGTGTGGCACCAGGTCTCTCCAATACTGAACCTTTCCACAATATCCAAATTTTCTTTTCATTAGTTGTCAGTTATAATCATCAAAATAAGAGAAATAAACACTTGCAATACTGTGAATGAATGTAGTATCCAAAGTTCACTTTTTGAAGGTAATTACTGAATAATATAATAACTGATATTCTAATTGACCAGCACCTGTATAACTAAACTGGGCTAACTGGTGTTCAGTGTCAACATTTTTCAACAGTCAGCGTTCAGTGTCACTTTTCTGGATCTTAATAACGTTGTGTGAGAAAAGACAGTTGTAAGTTTAATCATGACTGTTGGACTGCTGAATGTTGTTTACTTATGCTGGCACATCCTCAAAGACAATATCTCGACTTCAAATAAGCCAGTTTTGAGTGAATATGTAAGGCATCCATCGTGACTATATCTTGTTCCTGCCTCTTCAGCAGGAGCGAGAGGACAAACAAACAGAAAGAGGCGGTGCATGAAGCATAAAGGCCAATCATGAGCCGGTCACACTCAAAGCCAGTGTCATGTTTCAAGTGATAACAAAACACAAAACACACAGGAGCCGAGGAAACTGAACACCTGTTGATAGCCGTCTGTGCTAAACAGGAAAATGTTTGGTTGTTACTCTCCTCCGCCGGTGTGATGGCCGCAGTGGGAACCATCAACGGCTCTCATTCAGTCATTCCTGGCCAATTCTTAGTTCTGTGGTTGTCACTTCTCGGAGTACCTGCAGCCCAGTCACGTGACGCAGGTGCTCCAGCTCCTCTAAGACGGAACGTGTGTTTATAGGATCTTCTGTGTCCACTGTCACCGTTTTTAAATTACAAGATTGAGTCCTGAGCAGTAAAAAGAGCATAATTTGAGTTACTGTACCCAGAGTGCGTTTATGATAATGTCCTAATGGCTGACGTCTTTTTATGCGTAGCACTAAAGCAAGAACTTACGAGAAAGCACAAAGACGCTCTACAGACGTGCAAGTCTCACAACCTCGCTCTGCTCAAAACAAACCAACAAGCCGAGCTGGAGGTGAGGATTCTCAGCACGTCACAATTACTCGCAGGTGCTTTTATATGTAACTCTACTTATTTATCATGGAATTGTTGTGTGTCCACTTTTCAGGCGCTTGAAATCCGCGTAAAAGAGGAGCAAAGAATGATGGACAAGAAGATTGTGGCGGAAATGGATCAAAAAGTGATTGATCAGCAAAACACCCTTGAGAAAGCCGGAGTGCCAGGATTTTACATCACCACCAATCCTCAGGTGACTGGTGCGCGCCTGTGTTAAAGCACCTACATGTGGTGAGAAGGACTCTAATCGTCGCCTCTTATTACAGGAGCTGACAATGCAGATGAACTTACTGGAACTGATCTTGAAGCTGCAACAGAAGGAGTCACAGTCTGGAATCGTATGACACAGCGACCGTGGGGTCGTGTACAGTGGCTGCTGAATACGCGAGTGTTTGTGAGAGCAGATGGCCTGGGAAACGAGCTGCTTATGGTCAAAGTAGCATCCAGATCACACATCATTACCTGCTGCTTTTCCTCTCCTGCACGCAAGAATTTTCCGTTTGTTTCTGAAGTTGTGGGAATACTGTGATTATTGTAGAGAATTGTGCCTTTTTTTCAAAAATAAACGCTGCTTGGAGGAAATATGCTTTTTTTCCCCTCTCAGTCATACACATACACTGCACCTCTGTGTGTGTGTGTGTGTGGGGGGGGGGGGTCGGTAAATGGGTGGGGCGCAGCTGCAAAGCAGGATCACAGAAACGGTGCCTGCGCCTTTAAGACGCGGCTCCTGTTGGTTTGGCTCCGTGGCGCACTTTGTGCTCCATCATCGATGCACCTCGGCAACTTTCAAAACCACGAAACGGAGCCACTGCTACACATGAGACAATAGAGGTAAAACAATAAAATAAACCCAAATCTTATTTGTCATCTGGTTTTTACCATTTTCCATGTGGGACAACAGTCTCACCTGTAATAAACGGCTTCAGAGTCGGGATGTCGTTTCCATCATCCGGGACCGAAGTGAGCAAACGATCCTGCCGCTTTTCCATTTCGATGTGAATTATTAATTTATCATTAAAAATGAAGCATTAGAATATGTGTCGTTCCTATTGAAACGTTATAGACTCGCGCAGCCCAGCTGTTACGCGTCTGAGTAGCAAATAAAACGCGTTACGTAATTTTGAGGAGGCTTCTCGGTGTTGAGGGTCGGAGGAGACAGGTTCTGTCATCAGGCGTGACGACGCAAATGTCCGTTTATAAGATGGTGCAGAGCACATATTTAGATTTTTCTGTTCCCCACACAGGATGCTTTTGGCATCATGTGTTCCGGCCCTGCAGGGCGAGTCATTTAAATCTGTGGCGCCCTCATTTTACTGATGCGTGGGTCCATTGGATGGAAAGATGTGCGCAATATGTTGCGGCCAGTCAGGCGCTCATTGCTAAAAATGCACATACTGATTTGCATTATAAAATTACTGACCTGATCTGGCCAACTTGATGACTTTTATTGCAGTACCACGCCAACGCCACAGTGCTGCGTGCCAAACACGCAGTGTCGTGTTTTACAATCCTTCATCATCAAAGCTTCCATGTTGACACGTCCAAACAGAACGCACTTCATTACTGATTGGATTTCTATTTAACACACATCAAAAGAAGGCGGAGTCAGGAGAGCATGTTTCAGTTTATTACCTTATATGAGAAGGTTTTGTGGAATTTAATGGGATAGAAACCTTTGCTTGAGAAGCCAGTGTTGATTTTAAAATTTGCTCAGGGCATGAACTACATGGCCCAGTGAGTTTTGGAGCCTTATTTGCCATTAAAGGGTGCGAAGGAGAAGAGGTGAGGAAGTTCTGCCAAGCATAAGGATCATAAGGTTTGCCTTGAGGACCTCTGATTGGGGAAAAAAACCCAGCTCAATCGGCCTTTGTTGGCCTCATCCTCAGGCTGTATGCTACCACATGAAACACACAAAATAAACAGATAAATTATAATAATAATTACTTGTGCTTACGGGTGAAACAGAAGTCCTGCTGCTATTTTGGGTGTCTTGACTGAAAAAACTGGTTCGTAGCTTCAACAAGCCAAAGCGCAAACATGCTGTTTGTCTTGCAGGTCAGTTTTGGGGTATCGAAATGGTCCCAGAGTGACTGATCGCCTCGTTCCGCTCAGCTGCTCTGTCTCACTCTGTCGCCATGGCTGCCTGTCCCACAGGATGCGCCCCAGCGGCGCGCTTTTGTCAGAAACTGAACCGACTGAAGACGCTGGATGAGGACATGATGGCCACGTCGCTGAAGCGCTGCCTGTCCACTCTGGACCTGACTCTGATGGGAGTTGGGGGAATGGTGGGCTCTGGGCTTTACGTGCTAACAGGAACAGTAGCTAAAGAAATAGTCGGGCCTGCCATCATCATCTCCTTCATTTTTGCAGGTTTTGCCTCTCTGCTGGCTGCTTTCTGCTATGCAGAGTTTGGCGCCCGCATCCCCAAAACAGGATCCGCCTACATGTTTACATATGTGTCTGTGGGAGAGATCTGGGCCTTCCTCATTGGCTGGAATGTGATTTTGGAGAACATGATTGGTGGCGCAGCCACGGCACGTGCCTGGAGTGGATATCTGGACTCAATTTTTAACCATGCCATCCAGAACTATACAGAGACACACATCATGCAGTGGAACGTGCCCTTCCTGGCTCATTACCCAGATATCCTTGCGGCAGGGATTTTACTATTTGCCATGTTTTTCATCTCTTTTGGAGTTCAAGTGTCTTCTTATCTTAACCACATCTTCTCCACCATCAGTATGGTTGTCATCGCTTTTATCCTGATTTTTGGCTTTGTTCTGGCTGAACCAGCCAATTGGAGCCCGAAAGAAGGTGGTTTTGCACCATTCGGGCTGTCTGGAATCCTGGCAGGCTCGGCCACGTGCTTTTATGCATTTGTAGGCTTTGATGTCATCGCATCTTCAAGCGAGGAGGCGAAAAATCCCCAGAAAGCGATTCCCATCGCCACCGCCATCTCCCTCGGCCTGGCAGCGGCGGCTTACATCCTGGTTTCTACCGTGCTCACCCTGATGGTGCCCTGGCATTCGCTGGACCCCAACTCTGCGTTGGCAGATGCTTTTTTCCGCCGTGGATACAGCTGGGCTGGAATCATCGTGGCAGTCGGGTCCATTTGTGGTGAGTGCTTTGTCCTTTTTGAACAAAATTCGTTGTCCTTGTCTCCGGTTTTATAGTCTATTTGGATTAAAAGTGTGGCCTGTTTTTCTTTTGTAGGCATGAACACAGTGCTGTTGTGTAGTCTCTTCTCTTTGCCTCGCACTGTGTACGCAATGGCAGAAGATGGCCTGTTCTTTCACATTTTTGCACGAGTCAATCCCGTCACCAAAGTCCCCGTCATCGCCATTTTGGTTTTCGGCACTCTCATGGCCATCATGGCGCTCATCTTTGACCTGGAGGCGTTGGTTCAGTTCCTGTCCATCGGCACCCTCCTGGCATACACCTTCGTGGCTGCGAGCATCATCGTGCTCCGCTTCCAGCCGGAGAAGGCCAGCAGCAAGGGAACCGCTTCCACCTCTCCCAATCCCACGGTGGACCCGGCCCTGTCAGAGTCCCAGACCATAAACGAGGACAGAGGAGAGCTAAAGCAGTACGAGTCTTTTTCTGACAAACTGCAGCTGGTGGAAAGGCAGAGGACAAGTGAGCGACATGGCGCAGGGCAGTTGAAGGCCTTCTGGGAGCCGTACTTAGGCAGGATGCTGAGGGACTTTGAGCCAGGCGAGGTCGTGGCCTTCTGTGTAGTGATCCTGATCATCAGCTCAGTCTCCTTCTGCGTCGTGCTGGTATATGGAAATGGGCAGCTGTACCTGCCCTTGTGGAGTTATGCACTCCTCCTGGTGATTTTTGGCTTAGCATATGTTCTGAGCCTGGCACTCATTTGGATGCATGAGCCTCAGGCCAAGAGCAAAACATTTCAGGTAAGAGCATGTTCTCACATTAGTTTTCATATGACGGGCCACTTTGAAATGTTTTGATTGGCGTGGTTCTTTCTTTGGAAAAGATCCACTTTCTTGCTAATTCCCGGTACTGATGACAGCATGTTGTCAAGGCGCCAAAAGTATTTCCTTATTTGAGATTCCTACCCTAAAGTATCTCACTAATTATAATTTGACTTTATCCTTGTAAATTTATGACGTTAAATTCAGTTTTAGACTTTTTCCTCATTGATTTACCACTTCTGACAGTCTAAATAAAAAAGTATTTTGCCCTAAAACTTCATTATAGACTTAGTTTGATCAGCAGATTTTCGTTGGTAGATTTCCTCAGGTGATCAATATTTTCACTGCGCAGGTTCCTCTAGTTCCACTGACTCCAGCTGCCAGCATCTTGATAAACGTATTCCTCATGATGAAACTCAGCTTTCTGACCTGGATTCGATTCACCGTATGGATTGCTATAGGTAAGAAGACACACAAGAGTCAAAACAAATGGAAAAGCAGTTGTAAAAAAATGTTGGATGTTGACCAGTTGGTAACTCCAAGGAAGGCTTACACGTAAAGCCCGTTTATACATTTGGACGCAACAGTTCACCTCCACAAAGCCTATTTTATGTAAGCGTTAACATTTTGTACTTTTAAGGGATCAGAGAAGGTTTTTTCCTCTGATGTAGATGGTCCCAGTCTGCATTAATCCCCTGTCAGTGAAGGGGATCATTGTGGATAACTGATTAGCTGCATTAGCTTAAAGCTACTCTGACCCCGTGAACCATTTAAACACAACTGTCAGACTAATAACGAGACACACTTACAGGGACTATTACACTTGACAGGGTCCTAGACCAGACTTATGTTCTCACATCTTCAGGTCAATGTAGATGCCAGCGTTAGATTCCTATCACGATTGTTTCACCAATGAGTTATTGCGTATGAAAATTAGTCGTAGTGGAAGAAAGACAAGGAATATTTGTAATAGCAACACCCCGCAAAAGATTGGGAGCCCTGGGGGAGCTGAGCTCTCAGAGAACAAGCTTTAAAAGTACCCAGACTCCTCTAATATAATGTCATCTTGTCCCGACAATGTTTAGCACAAATGATTGACACCCGTGGAGCAGGAAACGGCTGTTCGGAGATAACAAAGTGTTTTCAGATCCCCGCTTCCTTAGTTTTAATTGTGAAATGTTAGTGTACAGGAACGCTGGAGGTCAAGATAAGGCCTGGTAGACCAAGCAAAACTTCAGATTTATCTTCTTGTAGGAGCACTAGAGGAGCAAGTCCAAATCCCCATTTGTCTCCAAGGAGATCATTGTTCAGCTGTTCAGGGAGATCTGCTCCAATATGACCTTCATGGAAGAGTCCTCAGAAGAAAAGCTCTTCTGAAGGTTACAAAAGAACAGCTAGACAAGCCTGATGAAAGCTTGACTTGAGAAAGCCTGGAGGACAACTTATAAACACACACTTACGTCATGATTTGT
The DNA here is from genome assembly GCF_003711565.1 of Takifugu flavidus. Taxonomy (NCBI): domain Eukaryota; kingdom Metazoa; phylum Chordata; class Actinopteri; order Tetraodontiformes; family Tetraodontidae; genus Takifugu; species Takifugu flavidus. The sequence continues at coordinate 16,504,135 of NC_079524.1, forward strand.
TTTTCAGTTTGAGCCATTTCCAGTTTTTTTGTTTTTTTTCCCCAGGTCTCTGTGTGTATTTTGGCTACGGGATCTGGCACAGCAAGGAGGGCCTGCGGGAGCTGCAGCCCAAAGACATGGCAGCCCGCTATGTGGTGCTTCCCAGTGGCAGCCTGGTAGAAACAGTGCAGTCCGTCCAGCCTGAAGGACAAGCAGACATGGCCCACCACATCAGCTCCTCCTCTGACTCAACAGTGGAGGAGTCCACGGGAAGAAGATGATATGTGTTGCTCCGTTCCACTCCCTCTCGTTCACTTGATCACTTAATTACCTGAGTATCTCACTCCCTTTTCGTGTATTCCACCCCATCAGTCTGTACTTGTTGCTTTACGCTAGCACGCCGCAGGGTGCGATGCATGTTCCCTATCTGTTGTGAAGCATATTTGTATATCTTGTTCTACGCGAATGAAAAGTAAAAGCTTTATTACTTTTGTGTTCTTATTTTCTAGGGGTTTTTTTTGCAAAACATCACAAAAATTATCATTTGAAAAATGGGAATCTTGGTCGCAGGCTATTACATAGCAGTACAAACCACCAGTCCATCCTGGGAATTGAACTCCCCAATATTTCACCCCATTGATCCAGTATTTATTAGTTGTAGCCCACAGGTAAAATGTGTATCACTTTCTTCTGGCTTCACATGAGGCTCACACAAAGAAGAGTTTGTTAGTAGTGTTGTCCCACCACTGGAAAACACCACTTTCATTTTCTCTCTATTACTTGATCAGGAATTGACGTCCAGTTTTTGGAGATCAATCACTGATCGATGAGCAAATTAATAATAACCTTTAAAGAGACCTCAATTGTACGGGACTGATCATTTCTGATATATTTGTTTTGATCATGGCTGTTTCAATTTATCCAAGTTTGCTGAGAGGGTGTGGATTCACAGCCTTGTCACTTGTCTTCAGTCCGTCACTCAACTACACTCGTGCAAAATCCTGCATAATATCCCTTTAAATGTTGTCACAGTCAAAAGTGAAACATTAAGATTCACCAAAAAGTCGTCCTGTCAGGACATTACAGACGCTCTCCACCTTCCACAAATATACTTATTTTTCTATTATTGCTGTCAGTGTTTATTTATGGTGATCACTGTCCTCCTTGTGTCACTGTGAGTGTTGCTCTATCCAGGTGTGCACGTACCTCTACATTCTAAATCATTGTTAGCACTCTCACGCTGCCCTTAACCTCCAACATTTTGTCGCATGATTCCACCACAGTTGTTGTTTTTTTTTAACGATGAGATCAGAAATCAGAGCCGAAGCACACAGATGATCGCGCTGTTACACGCTCGTCATGTGACTGACTTTATTAGGGAACCTGCAGACATTTTACAAGCACAGTCGCGACGAGGCAGAATGGTGCTTCAACTCTCAGTAATCTCGGTAATCCGGGCAGATTTGCAGCATCGGACCCCCCCAACCCCCCCTCACTGCAGCCTGACCTAGATTAGAGAAAGCACACGTTCCCACCATTATTACTATTGTGTGTGTTACAAGAAACCCGTGGCCTTATACACTGATGTGTAGTCAATTTATGACTTTAGTAGTTAAACCTGCTCATAAATAACAGAATTTGTAGCTTTGGGCTCCACTTCAAAATGTCTTTGTACAACCTGGCACTTGAAAATTCTCTGCTGGTTTTGTGACTCCGTTGTGCTTTTGATGTCGGCTCATATGATTTTGGTATTTCGGTTCTTTTTTCTCTCACTTTTTTCTCTCTCTCGTCTGCCAAAGAGCACACGTTTCATTTTATTTATTGTATATCTGTATCAATCAAAAAATTGTTTAAAAAAAAAGAATTAAATGTTTGGAAGCAAGATGAAGTTTCTGGATTAATTTGACAACTTTATATGATATTTACACAAATGAATGCAGACTTTAATAGGATTTTAGCTGCAGCTTTACACCCTGTGGAGATAAATCCACCTTTTATTTACATAGCCCGAGCTATGCTAACAACGTTGGTTATCAACCAACTATAAAGTCTGACTGAGCTGCGATCTTTGCGCAGAGCATGTTTGTATAGTGGACAGTGCACAGTGAGAAATAAGCCTAAACCTGTTTTCCAGCCAATGTTTTTGCTGTACAGCTGTTCTCTGTCCCAAAAGGGTTTGCGGTTTTTACTGGCCCAGTCTGATGGTCTCAGGGCAGAAGATGTCACAACGGTGCAGCTTGTAAAGCCCCCCAGGGCAAACAGTGTTTGTGGTTCTGGGCTCTAAATACAATAAACTTGAACTTGGATGTTTGACTTTGCATTGGTTACCCAGTGTGTAGCAGACACTGAGAAGGTCTTATCGAAGCTAAGGGTGGACTTTAGGTCATGGGAGCCCTTTTTAGGGACATTTAGATGTCACTTAGTGGAACCCAAAGTGGAGGGCCATGTAAAAACTCTTCTGTGGCACAACAACAGTACTAAAAGAAATGCCTTAAATTGAAATGTAGGGTTGGTTGATTTACTCCCATTTCAAAGCCAACACACTGTATGTGGCTGTGTGTCCATTGGTATTTATCCTTTCTAGGTTTTTTTGTAGCGATAAGCTGACATGTGAGTTTAAATGAATTAATGCTTATATTTATTTAAATGTATGTATAGAGAAGTACCGTAATTTACGGACTACAGAGCGCACCTGATTATAAGCCGCATAATCTAATTTTAGAAAGAAAATCAATTTTGTACTTATACAAGCCGCACCGGATTTTAAGCCGCAGGTATCCCACGTAGTAATATGAAAAATTAGATCGAAAACATTCAGTACCGGTAGATGTTTTTATTACCGTAAGAGACGAGTCACTGACGAGTGACTGACAGGTAAGAAACAACAGCCACTCTTTTCACTTGTATGTTTATACAGAGACCTTAAATCCAATTTTTATCACTTTTCTTTTAATTTAATCCGCTTAGCAACATAAATATATTGTACCGGTAAATGGTTTTTTTCTTCTTCTAATGGAGTCTGTAATGCAGCTACCTTGAAATATACGTTTGATCAGCTACACACAAATTACGTTGTTTATGCTTTTTTACTCAAACAATGAACAACAAACCCGATGGCCCACCTCTAAAATCTTCTATTTTCATCGCGGTGGCGATTGCTTTTGCCTTCCGTCTGATTTGTACAGTGGAAACACCGTGGCCGCCTGCTGTGTGTTGACCCAGTCTTCCAGAACGTTTTCAAGCTCGGGCCACCTGCGATGTTTACGTCTAAAAGCTTTTGTCGTCTTTTTGCTTTCGATCAGTTCTTCAGGCGGGCGTCTCCACCTTCTCGCCATTGATTACCGTAATGTACGCCAAGATTACGCGCGGCAGCTCGATTTCCTTCTTCAACCGCCAGAGTGATCGCTTTTAACTTAAAAGCCGCATCATATGCTTTTCTTCTAGTATTTTCCACGTTGATGAGGGTTAGTAAAAATGACTGATTCACATTAGTTGTGATAGTGCGCCATGAAAAAAAACATAAATAAGCCGCACCGTAGAATAAGCCGCAGTGTTTAAAGTGTAGGAAAAAAGTAGCGGCTTATAGTCTGGAAATTACGGTACTTCATTTCCTCCTGAGAACAGAAGCGTTGCCTTGTTTGATGTGACCTTTGACAGACATGTAGTCCAGGTTGAGGTCAACGGTTTGAAAGTGACGTTTCTGATATGCGGGCGGGACAGTTGTGCCGGTGGACACGCGCTCCTCCGACCCAGCTGACGCTCCATCACTTCGCCGCTGCCCAGTCTTCCTTCTGCTGTCTCCCAGCTGTGTTCCACTGCTGCTCTGCCTTTGGTAAAAAAGAAAAATCAAAGGTGATTCTGCACCAATTTTCTTCCCAGCAAATGTATTTTCTCTTATATAAGTCAGATTTACAGCGCCATTTGAGTCGGGTAATTTTGTTCTGTTCTCATGTGCTGAACAGAGAGGAGATCAGGACTTCCTGAGGGGAGGATTCCTGTTGATGGAAACACAGCAATCACAAACAGATAAAATAAGGCCGTGAAGCAGCGATTGACTGGTTGATTGTCGTTACTGATGTAACATGAACGTGGAGTAACCCAGCCCGCCATCCACTGCGTAAGATGCACAACCTAGTCTTATCAAAAACTTATTTTCCTACTTTCCGGCCTTGCTGGCAGCGGGTTGAGTCTCTCCCTCTCCTCTAAGGTTTGCACATACGCCTTCAGATCAGCCAAGCTGCTCCTCAGCTGACTGGCATCTGCTTGTAGTGTCTGCTTCTCCTTTCGGAGCTTTAAACACAGGCCCTGTTGGAGGGAAGCATCACAGATTACAGACAAAATAAAGCGAGCTGGTGTATGAGGAACGACTTGTCCTCCACCTGTTGTTCAGTGAGCTGCGCGTGCACTCGTTCCTTCTCCTCTGTCATCAGTCTTAGCTGGTTCAGCAGGTCAGACTGTTTGTCTTCACACTCTCCCAACAGCCCCTGCAGCTCCTCACACTCCTCATAGAGAGCATCAACTCTCTTTAACAAAGACTGGTGTTTCGCCTGCATTGACTTCACACAACACAAGTAACAAAGAGATGATCGCTTCCAGATGTAGAATAAATAATCTGCCATTTGTAGCAGTTCACACGATGGCTGTAAGACTCAAACTGGTGTTGCTAACGCAGGAGTAAACTATACAGGCGCTCATTCCTACAACAAATAAGATAATTAATGAGTTACTTGTATATTTATAGGATGTGTTCAAACAAGGTTATTAGAGCCGCCATCTTAAGAAAATCAGTGTTGCCGATTGAAAAAGGTACTGGAAGGTTTTGCCTGAAGACTGACCTCCTGTTGACGCCAAGCGCCCTGATACTTGGCTTTCTCTTTGTCAAGGAGCAGCTGAGTTTGTGAAATTTGGGCTTCCGACTGCTGAATGCTTTGCTGCAATTTGGAGCAAGTTTCTTCCTCCATGAGCAACTTTTCCACTTTTTCTCGTAGAGCATTGTTTTCACAACCTGAAAGGAATAAACACAAAGATTATCACGTTTCAAGATCTTCCGGTCCTTTTAACACGCAACAATGTCTAATTTGTCAGTAAATGCGCTTACAAAGTGTCCGTACTGCATCTTCCTTAGCTGCCACCTCCTCTTTCAACCTGGAATTATTTTCTTCCAAGCCTTGACTTTCTGTTTTTAAAAAAAACAATCAGATGTTAGTAAAGATGGCTGATGTTTTGCTTCCAGAGCTGTTGTGAACTGATGTTTCTCGACCTCTTCTGTGTTGCTGTTGCTCTTCTTGTAGTCTCGCCTCTGCCTCTTTCACAGATCTCTGAGCTTTATTTAGAGAAAACTCCAGTTGGACGATGTTTGTGTGGTGTTTTTCCAGCTCCTGCTTGAACTGTTTCTGCGTCTCTGTCAGCTGAGTCTTGAATCTCTCCACCTCTGCTTCTGCCTCCATTAGTCTGTCTCCGAGTGGTTGCACTGTGTCCCGCACATCCTGGAGATGCTTCGCCAGCCGCTGCATGTCTCTGAGCTGCTCATTGGCCCACTGAGTGACATCAGCTGCTGTCATGTGTCCCAAGCCCACAGTTTCCTCCACAGCTGCTAAGAGGGGCTGGAGAGATGAGGGCAAGCCTTCACCCTGAAACAGTTCTATCAAAGCACCTCCGGTTCTTCTTAAAAGGGACTGCACTTGAAAACACGCATCACAGGGAAGGAGCGATGATTCGGATGTCTGACTGCCAACACTGTTTCTGTCTAGTTTAGGGCTTGGGGTGTCCGGGGTGACACAAGAGGGCAGATGGCCCCGTGAAGGAAACTCTGCAGAACTCGTTGAAGACGAGCAAGCGCTGCCCGCTGTTGTTTGATGTGATGAAGACGACACAGAGGCTTTCACGTCACAGTCAAGAGCTGTTGATTTTGTCTGTTTTTTGACATCTTTTGAATTTGCCTAATATAAAGACAATCAATGACACAAATCAGTTCACTGACTAAAGGTAAGGGTGTAACACACAAGTTCAACACATGAAATACATGAACAAAATAGAAAGCATTTGATTTAGAGTGTATTTATTACTTTTTGGGGGGTATTTATTACTCTTTTTGGCATTTATGACTGTTTTTTGGCTAATAGTCTGTGAAATGATTCAGTGTTTGAATTTAAAGTTAATCTTTTTTTAGCTTGAAGTCATCTGATTCCGTTTCACTTTTAAAAAATTATATCCCAAGACAAAAAGTACCAACATTTTTCAATGCCGCCTGGGTCCATACATTTTTTATCTTCTGTCCATACCTTCAGGTTGGTGAAATGAACTAAATGACTCCAGTAGCTTCTGACAACAAGGCCGACTGACAGGCATCCTCTCTGCTGATTTCGTTCTCCTCCTTTATTGCATGCCACTTGTTCAACAAAACTGTCAAAGCTTTGCAGAAGAAGCAATAGTCTTGATCATGACGAGAAAAGAGGAAAACACATTACTTAGGTCTGTAGAGTTTGTCCACTGGAAACAAGGATTATAAGTTGTACTACCTGTCAATCACCAGCTCCAATAAGACAACGTGGGAGTGTTTGTTGAACTCATTCTCCCCATCCACAAAGTCATACTGCTCCAGTAGAGCCACCATATCCAGACTCCAGGAGAGTTTATCTGGAAACTTCCAAGAGGAAAAGCATACTGGTCCAGTTCTAGAAAACACGTCTACAGTTGCACCCTGAAGATCGATAAGGTCTTTCCGAAGGCTTTCGATACAATTTTGACTGCCCAAGAATTCACTCATAGCTATAAGATAGTCAGTTCCTAATACAACAATGAGAACTATTGGTGACAAAATCATTGACTACATACAAACGCACGGATGTACTGCGTCGCATTGTGTGTAGATGAGAGTGAGTGATGAATCTAATTTCGGTCCACGCCTAGTTGCGTTTGGCTTGTAGTTTGGTGCGCTTTCTCCTAGCAACCAACGGAGGCACTACAATTCCCACAGCGCTTTGCGGTTCGCGCCCGGAAGTAATTCACCACCATTGGGTCAACGAAAGAGTTACGCAGCATCGCAGCGCCTTCGTATATTGTAAGTTTTGGCTTTTAGATCTTCTACATTGTTTTCTTAAAATAATATTTCACACCTCAAAGGTCGATAGCAAAACTTACGTTGTTTTCCCTTCTGTATTACAGATAACACCCAGTCTTAAAAGCGAGAGATAGCCATGCCGCCTGGGCCTGTTCAAATCGTTCAGCCGGAGCCCAACAAGGTGGCGATTCCGCCTCATAGCTTCCTATGTTAGCATCGCAGCTAACCTTGCCTGTCTTGGCGGATTCTTGTCATTTCTATTATTAATTTCACCGTGCGATGCTAAAAAAAATGTTACTGTCTTAATGTGTTTGTATCAATTCATCAAAAATCTGTTTCAATGAAAATGCACATTTGAACCTTTCAAACAGATGTCCTCATGCACGTAAATTCTAGCCAGACACACACACACACACACACACACACATATTGGGATAGAACGATGCAATCTCTTGTCACCTCATTCTGCTGTGCAGAAAGTAAATTTAAAAATTGAACTCAAAACACACTGCACAACTAAAATGCTCCTTATGTGCACAATTGGATGGAAGAGTGTGGAGACAATGACCAACCAGATATACTGATCATATATGTTCGTATAATTGTTTCTTTTTGTACTTATTTTGGCACGATAATCTTGGCTCTCTATCAGAACCTCTCATGTGACTTTGTCAACAGAATGATGGCCCAGTGGAAGAAACCCCAGCTACCAAACCGATTGTCGGTATAATCTATCCACCACCTGAGGTCCGAAACATTGTGGACAAGACAGCAAGCTTTGTTGCCAGGTTGGTGAACCTGCATGTGTTACACTGAGGTCTGACAGCTGTTTTCAACTCATTTTTGGGTGCGGATTGCAAAGCTGATCTGTTGGCAGCTGCTCGCACCGTCTCACCTTGTGACTGCACCAACAAGTTGCTGGAGATGAGTCCAATTGTAATCAGCTGGCAAATCTGACTACAGCGAATCAGTGTAATTTGGCTTATCTGGAGGGGAAGCTGTTGATAGAAAACTTGACATGCTAGAAAAACACTGACTGCAGTTTTGAAGTCAGCATGACAATTTTAGTTTTAATCCAACAGAGGTTTTATTCAAATTGTTCCCCAGCGTTATCTATGCACCCCCCCCACACACACACACACACACACAAAAAAAAACCCAAACCTGATATATCCTTGAATTGATTTCTATTTTTTATTTTACAGGAATGGACCAGAGTTTGAAGCAAGAATCCGTCAGAATGAGATCAACAATCCAAAGTTTAATTTCCTCAACCCCAATGATCCGTACCATGCCTACTACCGTCACAAGGTCAATGAATTTAAGGAGGGCAAAGCCCAAGAACCATCTGCAGCGGTGCCCAAGGTTATGCAACAGACAATGCAACAGACTCAGCAGCTTCCCCAAAAAGTATGTTGGTGCCTTGGACTTATCTCTTTTCCCCCCATTTATTGTGAGTGGCCGATACGATGTTGTCTTCATTTTTTCCGTAGGTGCAGGTGATTCAGGAGACCATTGTCCCCAAAGAACCACCTCCTGAATTTGAGTTCATTGCAGATCCACCATCTATATCAGCGTTCGACCTGGATGTCGTCAAGCTCACTGCCCAGTTTGTTGCTCGCAACGGTCGGCAGTTCCTCACTCAGCTCATGCAGAAAGAGCAGAGGAACTACCAGTTTGACTTTTTGCGCCCACAGCACAGTCTCTTCAACTATTTCACCAAGCTTGTTGAGCAGTACACCAAGGTGACTTTAAGCTTTGCTTTCATAGATTTGCTCTTCTAATTTACTTGGTGTTGTGTAACGGGAACCTGATCCTTCCTGTCACCCTGTAGATTTTGATCCCTCCTAAAGGTCTGCTGATCAAGCTGAAGAAAGAGGCTGAGAATTCAAAAGAGGTTTTGGACCAGGTAATTTTCTTCAACAGTCTCTCCGTTCAAGCCTTTCTCAGCACATCGGTCACGCTAACGATCTGTTTTTGCTACATGATCGTTAGGTGAAGTACCGTGTCGAGTGGGCAAAGTTCCAGGAGCGTGAAAGAAAGAAGGAGGAAGAGGAAAAAGAAAAGGAAAGGGTGGCATATGCTCAGATCGACTGGCATGACTTTGTAGTGGTAGAGACGGTGGATTTCCAGCCCAACGAACAAGGTAAATGACCACAATTCCTCTCATCTGAAGTGTAATTGCGTCATTAAATCGGCATCTTTTTTCCGCTCCAGGCCACTTCCCTCCACCGACGACCACAGAAGAGCTGGGAGCTCGCATCCTGATACAAGAACGTTATGAGAAATACGGCGAGAGTGAGGAGGTTGAGATGGAGGTAGAGAGTGAGGATGAGGATGATCGCCGCGATACCCGTCACGAAGGCCATGCTTCACAGCCCGATCAGGATACACAACTGCAGGATATGGACGAGGTGAGAGCTGGGGAATTGTACATCTTATACTTTTCACCTATTTCTTTAACCTGCAAAATCAATCAATTATCAACTATGCTATGATACATGCTAACTACTCTTGCGTAGCCACTTTTAACGTGTGTTCATCAGAGATATACCCCATTTTTTTTGTAATATATTCCTTCTTTCCCCTTCTTCAGGGATCTGATGATGAGGATATGAAGGCTCCACTACCACCCGACAACCCTATGCCACCCCCTCTGCCCCCGACTCCAGACCAAGTTATTATCCGCAAGGATTATGATCCGAAAGGTAGAATAAGCGTTTGACAGGTGTATACTATGCTAATACGATATACAACGTGCATTTAACCCCTGCTTTATTTGTCTCAGCATCTAGGCCTCAGCCCACAGTTGCCCCTCAAGATGAGTACCTCATCTCTCCAATTACTGGCGAGAAGATCCAGGCCAGCAAGATGCAGGAGCACATGCGTATTGGCCTGCTTGACCCGCGCTGGCTGGAGCAGAGGGACCGAAGCATCAGAGATAGGCAGACGGAAGATGAAGTCTTTGCCCCGGGTTTGGATATCGAGAGCAGCCTGAAGCAGCTGGCTGAGAGGCGTACTGATATCTTTGGGGTGGAAGAGACGGCCATCGGTAAGAAGATCGGCGAAGAGGAAATCCAGAAGCCAGAAGAGAAGGTGAGTACAGCTGCAGAGTTTGTAACCTTTTTCCTGCCTGTTCTCCTGATTCTATAAGAAAGCTGATGAATCCCCCCCCTTCACCTTTAATGTTGCAGTATTTTTCTAAGCATATCAGTATGAACTTGTTCTGCTCTGTCTGTTGCCAGGTCACGTGGGACGGCCACTCGGGGAGCATGGCCCGCACCCAGCAGGCCGCGCAGGCCAATATTACCCTTCAGGAGCAGATTGAAGCCATTCACAAGGCCAAAGGGCTGGTGGGAGAGGACGACGCCAAGGAGAAAATTGGTCCAAGCAAGCCCAGTGAGCTTTCCCACCAGCCCCCGGTGCCCTCCTCTCCAGCCATGTTACAGAAACCCAACCCTCCGCTTACAGCCGTGCCTCGACCACCTTCCACTGTAAGTTGCTTATGAAGCTAATTGTGGGGGAGATTTTGCTCGATTAAGAAGCCACGGATGTGATCTATCCAAACAGTTGGGACCGCCCATACGGACCACCCTCTTACCTGCTGTACCAGTAATTCCAAGACCACCAGTGACTCCTGTGGTGCGCCTCGCACCCGGCCAAGTTATAGCACAGGTGCCTCCCATGATACCTGCCCCCCGTGTCAATGTGGTCCAGGTTCCCCCACCGGCACCTCACCTTTTGGCACCCAGGCCGCCCCCAGTGGTTGTTCCTGCTGGTAAGCGGAGTCCTTGTTTAGGCATCTTACTGAAGTTATTTCAGCTGAAGTGGGGGAGGGGGGGGACACATTTCTTAATAAGAAATTCAATATTTAGTAGAATGTCCTAAAATTTACACCTGTGTCTGTTTGATAGCTGAACTTGGGTTACTGTGCTCATCTTCATCCATCTTCAATCTCTTCTTTTTGATGCAGCGTTTGTCCCCGCGCCTCCTCTACCACAACCCCCCAGTGTTGTTCCTGCACCACCCATCCACCCCCCCCCTCCTCGTGACGACGAGCCTGTCAGCAAGAAGATGAAGTCGGAGGACAACCTGATGCCCGAGGAAGAGTTCCTCCGCAGAAACAAGGTTGGTTTGTGTGTTCAGGTTTAGTCTGTGTGAAAACACACGTGTTACGGCCTCCTTTTATTTCTCCTCAGGGTCCCGTGGCAGTTAAAGTGCAAGTTCCCAACATGCAGGACAAGACCGAATGGAAGCTGAGCGGCCAAGTGCTGAATTTCACCGTCCCGCTTACCGATCAGGTAGGTGATCGTTGGCTCTTGGTGCCCTTTCTGATTGAGGGGAAAAACCTCACGGGAGTGCCGTTGCACTGTATCCTCAGGTGTCTGTCATCAAAGTCAAGATCCACGAAGCTACCGGCATGCCAGCGGGGAAACAGAAGTTACAGTTTGAGGTACGTAACTCTTTTACTCCTGCCTGAATCTTTCCGTTAACCCCCTGCAGTTTTAGTGAGCAAAATCTTTTCTTTGCTATCAGGGCATTTTCATCAAGGATTCCAACTCTCTGGCGTATTACAACATGAACAATGGCGCAGTCATTCACCTGGCACTGAAGGAGAGAGGAGGAAGAAAGAAATGATCCCTGCAACGATGGGAGTTTTACCCCGATATGCTGTTGCTCATCCCTCTTGATTAACATCACAGTAACGTCCTTGCTCATATCTTAGTTATGAGCAACGCTGCTTTGCATAGATTCACAGTGCTGTGTTAGAATGCCCAGAAACGTAACTGTTCAATTTGAATAAAGACTTTTTAAAGGGCCCTTGTGAAATTGTTGGTGTAATTCATTCAGTGCTCGAGCAGCAGCGAATAACTGGAGGGGGTTCCGCTCACGGCCACTAGGGGGAGCCGTCATTAGAGCCAAGCCCAGGGCGGCTGACTGGGCCGCGGCTGGTCGGAGCGAAATCTGCCCAGGACATCGAGGACTGACATGACAGCGATTACTCTCGGCTGCGCCCACGGAGATGTAGTTTAATAACCGGCGAGTATATCCGTGAAAAGTTAGAAGCGCGCCGCTGTTTTGACAGGAATCCATTGTTGGTACTGGCTGACCTGGCTAACTTGCTTTAACCTCACAGCCTTAGCTAGCTAATGGTACATTTGAATAAGCGTCTAAATTAACCCAGCTTGCCAGCGCGTAGAATAGTTAATGCGGCCTGACAGTTGTAGTGTTATACATTTCCAGATAATATTTGGAGAGGGGGGTTGAGAAGTCATGGCGCCGACGCTGTTTAGTACAACAACATAAGCGGAGGAACGCTTTGGAGTTTGGGGTCGTCTGTCAACGAGCTCGCTGACGTTCGCTTTTCTCGCTAGCCAGTTAGCTTTCTCGCTAGCATGGCCAAAATAGAGAACGGCCGTCAATCAGTGGACACAAGGAGCATTCGGACTATCAGTAGCAGCCACATTGACGACGAAAGCTCTTTGGGCTCGGACTCTGAGATCAATGGCTTCACAGACAGACAAACCGATAAATACGGATTCATCGGCGGGGCGCAGCAGTGCGCGCAGCTGGGGTAAGTTTGTTTTCTCCCATCGCTGTGAACGGTGTTTAATTCTTCTGGTCAAGACCAAAGTGCTGTTTTTAAAATAGAATGGGTGTAACGACACGGTTCCTGTTCACGGGAGCTGCGTGGCACACTGTCCCAAAGACGGCAGGAAAAAAAAAGAGGCTGCGTTAACATAAATTGGAACCATGTGACGCTGCAATAGTTGTCAGCCCATCCACTGTTTGTCATTCAAAAATCTCTAATATATCAGTGAAAATGAAGAATTAGTAGAGGAACATTGACCCCAGTTCATTTTGATGTGACTGGGTTGCATTATGGTGAAGGAATAAAGATTTAGAGTTGGTTTGAGGGGTTGTCAGGGCAGAAACACCTTGATTTAATGGCTGCAAATGCACTTCTGTCCATGAGGGCAACAGTTCTGGCTGCTGCAAAACTTCCTCTTTTGGAATTCTTTGGAGTGTGCGAAGCCGCAAGACACTGCCCTGTTATAGGAGGGCCCCTTTTGGATCACTGTTTATAGGTGTTCAGAAGCCAGGGTTTACTCGGCGAAGCCCTGAAAACTCCCCATCTGTCCGAAACGCCTTCATCATAAATAGACGAACGCAGCAGCTTTGGAGACCTCCAAACCCACGTGTGCGGATGAGACGGTAACTTGGCCAGGTGACCGCCGCTACGTCCTCCAGCAACAGGCGTTCTCAGGATGCCGAGAAGAAAGTTCATTCTGACAAGGACGTTTCATATTGACGAGAGAATTCCTCACGGCGCTCCTTCCCTGCGGATCGCATCACGCGCACGCTACGTCTGTGCACATTTCTCTTGCAACAGACGCGCGTTCAGCCGTGCCTGACATCCGGGCGACGTCCTGCGTTGACTAATACACATTTGCATGGGTTTATGTTGGACACCAATGAGGAGAACTTTTCAGGAACAGCTGACAACAAAGTTCCCCCACCCCCCAGCCCTGAGGGAACACACTTCTCCATTTTTGCAGAGTGTTCAATAATCTTTAGACTTGCTGACTGTTCTTTTTCCCCTGCCTGAGAATGTTACAGTAAAGACTGTTAACTCCCGTATTAGTGTGTTGTTGTTTTTTAGTCCTTTTTAATAATACTTTGTCTCATTGCCTGGGTCACACACTCCATATAATCTAAAGGACCTGATCGTTATTGTGTTTTATAGTTGTCTGCTAACTCGCTCCCTTCATGTTGATGACGTATTGCTAACATATCATGTATCTGGTGTCTTTTCTCTCGTGTGTCCAGAGCTCAGGATGTTCCTCCAGAGGTGCTCAGACAAAGGGAGGTGAAGTGGCTGGACATGCTCAGCCACTGGGACAAGTGGATAATGAAAAGATTCAATAAGGTCAGCCTGAAGTTTGGATCCAATGGTGGGAAATGTCGGTGTAGATGTGGCAGAGGCCGGTTAAAGCTGGAGAGATGAAACCTTCTGCTGCTCTTCTTCCCACGGACAGACGTTGCCGGTAGTTTAAGGTTTGGTTGCACGTGAAAAGACGATTCCGGCTTCACTTGTCAAGCTGGTTTCTGTGCGCTGTCAACACTTCAGCACAGAGCTGCGACTTCAACTGATTTCCATGAGTCAACAACAGGGCCGGACGCCAGTTATCAGTGCGTGTGTGCACCCTGTAACCAAATTCAGTTCTGTGGGTGTACAAGTGTTTCATTTTGTCGGGCAGAAAGACCAGATAAAAAAAAAAGAAAATAGAAAAAGAACTATTATCCCGTCCCGTGAGGTGCAGTTGGGAAACCCAGCTGTGTGAATGCCGTCTCCTCATCCCTGAATCTGTTCCCCTTTTGTGCCTGGAGGTCCGTGAGGGTGGTGGGTGCCAGGGAACTGGCAGAGGAACCTCCTATTGATGTTGGCTTCTCACTGATGTGGTGCTTTAAACCGGAGGGGGGGTCACAGAACGCCAGTGGATTGTTCCCACTTTCCTCCAATTCCTCAAAATTTAAAGAAAGAACTACTTGGAATAAACCGGACTTTTTGATGATGATGTGCATGTGTGGTCCGTTAACTGCCTTCAGAATTTAAAGAGATCAAAGGAATCCTGCAGGTCATTTGCTCTGGAGTCATTCGGGCAGCTAAAGCCAAGTCCAGACAGAAGCAGGCTGAAGTTGACCCTGAAACAGGAAGTTGAGTTCTGCATTTCGACCCGTTGGTTCGAAGGAACCGGCGCGGAGCTGAGTGATACGAGGGCGCCGCTGTTGTTTAGTGAAGGAAGGTGCCGCTCCGCATGTCGCTGGCCGCTCCGAGCCTTCGGGCTCTTTTGCTCCTTCAGACACGGTCGGCCTTGTTCGGGTTCATGCTAGCAGAAAAGACCTGTCGTGACCGGTACCACCGGCTCCTGTCTGATAAACCCCACAGCGTCGCGCCTGATCCAAGCTAACGGCTAAACTTTGAACAACTCTGCTCCAGGTGAGGCTGCGGTGCCAGAAGGGAATTCCCCCTGCCCTCCGAGGACGCACGTGGCTCTATCTGTCTGGTGGGAAGGTCAAGAAGGAGCAGAACCAAGGAAAGTTTCAGGTCCGTCAGGTGCCTCTCTCAGTTCTCTATTCCTTCTCTTTTCTTTCTGTTTCTGGGTACGTGGAAACTTTCAGGTGTCATTTTTATGCCACTGTCGACTCCTCGCCAAGAACCCTGGCGTGTTCAACAAAGCACCAGTTTTAACCCGAAAATCTCCCCCGCGCGTTCTGTCAGGAGCTGGACAATCAGCCGGGGGATCCCAAATGGGTCGACGTCATCGAGAAGGACCTGCATCGACAGTTCCCTTTTCACGAGATGTTTGTGGCGCGAGGAGGACACGGGTAGGCGGCGATTGGGTCGTCCCTCAGACGCCAGCGGGCCCTTCTGAATTCTGACCGTTGTCTGCTGGGTTTTTGCCCCTGCGCAGGCAGCAGGACCTGTTCCGGGTTCTAAAGGCCTACACGCTGTACAGACCAGAGGAGGGATACTGCCAGGCTCAGGCCCCCATCGCTGCTGTGCTGCTCATGCACATGCCTGCCGAGGTACCGATGCCGCCCCTGAAAACATGGAGTTTTTAGTCTCACCTTTTCAGCTTCTTCTGTAGCTGTAACGTCTAAACCAGGCATGGGCAAACATTTTGATTCGTGGGCCACAATGGGTTCTAACATTTGACAAAGGGGCCGGACCAGGAGCAGATGGATGGATGGAGTGCTTTGGTAACCTCACCTCATTGGAGAAAAAATACACATCTTGGGATATGGAGAAAACATGTGCTTTAATTTCAAATGAAAATGAAGAGAAGCATTACAACAAAATATCTGACTTTGGAATGAGTCTTAAAACACTTAAAATCAAATGAATAAAATGTGCCTTTTTAAAAAAAATTAATAACCATTTCTATTTTAAAGCACTGAAAGTTCTGTTATCCTTCAGGATATCACCATCACTCTCCTCCTGACTGTCTTTTTTCTAGTGGGAAAACACCAGAATTGCAGTGAAAATGTAACATTAACAAGGTTTATTCATTTAATTTTTCAAGTTTGGCGGGCCGGATTAAAACGTTTAACGGGCCGCGTGTGGCCCCCGGGCCGTAGTTTGCCCATGCCTGGTCTAAACACTCGGGCTCAGCCTCTCAGAACTGTGGCGAAGAGCCGTGTGTGTTTTTTCTGACACCCTTTGTATTGTTTTCACAGGATGCCTTCTGGGTGCTGGTCCAAATATGTGAGAAGTATCTTCCTGGCTACTACAGCCCTGGCCTGGTAAGGTGTACATGAAAACTGCAGTGAGAGCTGTTTTAGCAGGATAAAATTGTGCCGAACTGCAGTTTATCTAAGGAAATTGAGATCTTAGTATCAATCCATTAAAAGTGGATGCAGGCTGTGCAGCTCAAATTCACCTTTATTTGGCACAAGATTATTTTAAAAAGAATATTTTGGAAGAATGGTTTGCATGAGGCTTCAGTAGGTGAGGGGAGAGATTGTAGGATAATATCTATGACTATATCTACAGTGAAATAGTAACTACTGTGCTATGATTACGAAGGTAATTAACTGTATAATACAATAATCCGTCCACTTGTTTATTGTTGCCTTTTATTTAAATGATTGGAAAGGTTTTAGGGATTTGTTTCCCCCCCAGGTTAGGACCGCCTCACACATCGACATTCATGTTTGCGTGGAACTGATCACGCTGCAGATCGGGTTCCGGCGCCAACAAAAGCAGACAATGGCCCTTTTGTTCTCTTTGTCCATCTTTTCCTACCTGTGTCTTTTTTCAGGAAGCGATACAGCTGGACGGAGAGATCCTGTTTGCTCTGCTGCGCCGCATCTCCCCCGTCGCCTACCGCCATCTGGAGAAACACAAGATCGACCCGATCCTCTACATGACGGAGTGGTTCATGTGTGCCTTTTCCAGGACGCTGCCCTGGGCCTCAGTCCTGCGCGTCTGGGACATGTTCCTCTGCGACGGTAACAAGGGTTTTCCCACTTTTCCTCCGAGTCAAATCCTCAAACATCCTCACGGGACGTGCTCTCCCTCTGCCAGGAGTCAAGATAATCTTCCGTGTGGGTTTGGTGCTGTTGAAGTGCATGTTGGGATCTCGGGAGAAGCTGAAGGCCTGTCAGGGCCAGTATGAAACCATGGAGCTCCTCCGAGCCATCGAGCCCCGGTACATGCAGGAAGGCTTCCTCGTTCGAGAGGTAAAACCAGCAGCTGCATCCCAAACCTCCTCTTTTCCTCGTCGTCAAACATTAAGTTGCCTGTCGGAGAAAGCCGCACTTTAAAGAGGCTTTCTTGTTTGTGTTTACAGAGACGTATAATCCCAATATATGTATTCATGTGGGAGTGAGGGCGCTGCTGAAGGGGGAATATGAGCTAGAGACTGTTGTCAGTATAAAGAACAAAAGAGAAGCGGCTTTTGTTATGGTAGAGAAAAGGCCGGGGAATGGCCTTTAAAGCCGTGGAGAAACCAGCAGAGTGGAGATTTGTCTGCCCAGTGTGTGTTTGCTGTCCAACAATAGCTCCTTTTTGTCTGAAGAACTGTCTTCTCTCAAACTCCCTGCGTTCTCTACTGAGTTAAAGGTCACATTCTCCAAAATTGCTGAAACCCTGAAAGAGCCCAATGTTTCCTTCTCCCTTTCCACTGTACTTTGTGTCTCTTCCTGTCACAGATCCTGGAGATTCCAGTGACGGCACGAGATTTGGAACGGGAGCACCATTCCCAGCTGAAGCGCTGGAAGAAGAACCGAGGAGAGCTGAACTTCAAGTCCCCCCCTCGGATGCACGGGACCCGAATCATCATGCTGGCCGAGCCCCCGCGGCGCCAAGACCTGCAGCAGAATCCAACCATCCTGGTGGAGGCATCCCAGCCCGCCCTGCTGAAGAAGAGCAAGGAAGAGAAGAAAAGCAAGAAGAGAAGCGTCAAGAAATCCAAACCCGTTGAGGAGATTCCAAATCCCTACTCTCTTCCCTCCGATAATTCATCCCGGCCCACGGAACCGGCTCGCCCACTCCCAGAAAGCAGCGAGGCCGCCGAGGCTGTGCCAAACACTAAATCGGACTTGCTGCAACAACAACAGCAAGCTCTCACAGACGCTCCCCCTGCCAAAGAATCACCTCTGCAGCAGTCCACACAAAGCCTTAGCAGCACAGAGCAGGATACGTACCTGTAAAGAGTGTGTGTGCGCGTGCGTGCGTGCGTGTGTGTGGTTAGAGCACCAGCACCCTTCAGCCAGCTGTGCCATTTTTTTCCTGACTGGCAAGAATAACATTAATTCCAGTCTTGGACTGTTTTGTATTCATCTTACACCATTTTGCCTATGATATCACTTAACACGCACACTAAAATGATTCAGGCTGAAACTACTTTGGTCATTAAGTCATTTTCACTCTCGACGCTGACGCTACCACCTCCTGATCGTTTTAGTCAGACCACCAGCCTTTAGCGTTACGTTACAGATGTGGAGGAGCAAAGCAGTACGGTTTCATTGTACCCATGTAGCTTAAAGGGACAATTTGACTCCAGAAAGTAAAAACAAACAGCTTTTTTTTTACTCTAATATTTTGTGTTTTTATCCATTCATAGTAGGATTTGGGGACGTTTCCAAGACACCCACTTCAGAGATGTCTGCCTTCTCTTTACCATTATTTAAGATGGCACTTTACTTATGTTGCAATAAAATAGTTAATCTACAGTCCCTGTTTTTGTGTAGTTACATATATAGACCATTTTGCTATGTGTTGCTGGATGGGATTTCAAATGTGTCTGTAAGGAAGAGATGTGCAACAGCGTTTGCTATCTTTTTTTTTTTAACACTTTTGTTACAAAGTGCCATTTACGTTGTCAAATCTGGTGTTTTCCTGTGCTCCTCTAGAGGGCGCCCTCGCAGATCTTTCCGTTAGATTCCAGGTCGTGAAGCTGTTCACATGAATGGGACGAGAAAATCACAACATTGGGAACGAGGCTCACTCTGAATTTATCAATCTATTGTTGGGTGTGGCCTTTGGAGCTTTTATTTTTAATTTCACGCGTGTTGACGCGGGACATTTTCTGCAATCATTATTTATTCGAATGGTTGGAGACGCTGAGGCGTTCATTGGCGTCATGAATAGTCCCGCTTTTACCTGCTGTGGTCTGCTGATGCTGCACGAACCTCAGTGTTCTCTGCACCGAGCACTTCCAGCCAGCTCAGAGCAGCAGTGATTTGTGTTACTGGCACCAGAAAGGAGATGAATTCACATTCCTCACACATTCTTCCCTTGCAAAAAAAAAAAATCCTTCACAGTCTTAAATGTGTCTCTTGCCAAAAGTGTGACTATTTGGGAAAACATTTGAACTGGCAGGTGTAAATGCAAGACCCCTGATGGTGCTCAATGTGTTCTTCTACTTGTACGTGTGTATATATTTGAATATATATATATATATACACACGTATATATGAGTATGTATATACGTGTATATGTATGTATATGTCTGTGTGTTGTATGGTTCTTTTTAAATAAAACTTTTTATACCCTTTTTATATCTTCTGTCCTTCCCAGTTGGCCAATGCAGTCAATGTGTCGTTTCTGCCACCAGGGGGCGCTGTACGACCACCCGTCCATTCAAAAAGCGACCGGCTCACAAAATGGCTACTTTTGGGTTTCGCGGCAAAGACGAGATGAACTTTATCTCACAGTAACGTCAGAGAGAGACACTCATTAAAGTCTATTAAGGGTAAAAGTTTTGCAGCAATGGAATCACTGCAACACCCTGCAAAGCGACGGTAAATACAGTGCATTTCCTTTTCAGATGGTGCTTCTTTGTTGGTAATGACACATTTTAGGCATTTTCAATTTAACATACTTTCTATGAACTGAAAGTAGGAATAAAGGTGGATTATTTGGTCACATTTCTTCACTATCTAACAGGACCACTCTGGGGTGTAAGGTCATCTCATGAATTTCTACTCCTTTTCAGCCATATATCTGGCTGGCGGCTCCACAAGTGAACAACGTTTGTGGAGCAACAGTAGGAGTGCATCCATTCATGGTGCAAATATTTGACCTTTCACCTCTCAGACTTTCTCTTCAGTCCGAACTTCCACCATATGAGGTAATTCCCGACGCCTCGTTTATACTAATCACAGGTTGCTTGTCTCGTCTTAATCGAGTGTTTGACCTGTCAAATGCTTCTTTTCTTCACCTTGTGGGACATTTTGGGTTTTAGCCTCAGGCTTTAAAGAGTTCATTGTAAAACTTTACCTCGGTGACCTGAGAAGCCTGCTGCTAACTCCCGTCTTATCACCCAGGAAGGCCAGAGCTCCGGGCGGTGACCTCTGGGGGTTGAGGGTGGAGATGGGAAGAGATAGCAGCATGCTTTCCTAAAGGCTGTTTCTGTTGGTAGGGTTTTATAAATGCTTCCCGATAACCTCGGTGAAAATAGTGGAATAATTCAACATATATATTGTACCACCCGGTTAGGAGATGCAGGTAGGCTTTCCAAACGCTCCCTGATCTCATGAGAATAATAAAGCTCAAGTTGAATCCCAAAGCCTACGTATAAAATTATGCTAAACTTTCATCCCATCCTCAGTTTATACTGGGAGAGAAAAGTGACACAGTAAACACACACACACACACACACACACACACACACACACGCACCATTAAAACCATGTCTTGGTACAAGTACAAGAACATGCTCATACACACATTTATGCTTTAGCTTGCCAACAGTTATCATACCTTTTGACTGATGCTTCTATAGATCATTATGGGATGTGTTGATGTTTGCCCATATGAGGCACAGCAACAGTTAATGGTTGGAATTCATGCACCATCACATTTACCCTCTTTGCATCAGACACCTGGTCCTCTTTCAGTGCCACCGATCCATTTACATCTCAAAGAAGGATGGCAGAGAAGGCCCCCTCTGTGCTCCCTTCCTCACTCCAGAAATGATCTGATTTATCTCTCCATCAACGGAAATATAGGCCCTCAGAGCGGCCATCTCGCCACACTTGTGCCTCAGCAACAGAACAGGAGAGAGAGCGGTGAAAAGAGAGAATTGTCATCCTCCGTGTGATCCCAGACCCAACGGACCGCCATCACAGAGCTTGATTCATGTGCTGTGGGTGACTTTCTCGCTATTGGCAGGCCGCAGCGTTGAAGCATGTAGGAGCGATGGGGGTGGTTGGGGATGGCGGAACACAAAGGCAAAAGGCCTCTGTGTGCCGAGGTATCCCATTCCCACGTTTGACGGAGCATGACAGGCTGCTTCAAGTCATATTCAACGGCTGCTCTTACAAACCGGGGCAGACGTCGGGCGTGTGTGTGTGTGTTTGTGTGTGTGTGTTGGGGGGGAGTGATTTTGAGAGAACTAGAATGGGAACTTAACCTGATAACAGTAACTTAGTATTTAAGAACTGCAGCGGAACAAAACTTTGACTTTTAAAGATGATGATCAATGTTTGGGGAGGGGGGATTTTATGTTGGAGGCTCAGATATTAGATCACATGATCTCTGTATCTGTGTGTTGTTTACCTTCAGTTGCACCATGTAGTCATTTCATGTCTGCTTTTTGATGTACCTTCCATCTGTAGTCTGGGAACAGGTAATTCCTAACTGACACGCTCAGCATTTTTAAAAAAAACCAGCTTGAAATGTCACAACAGTTGTTATTACTGGGCCTCCCGGCAGACATGAAAACTGATGCGGTTCGGGGGCTCGTGCGATGACCTTCTGTGTGCCGTCTCCAATTAGCTTCGCTCAAACACTGGAAGTCAACGGGTAACGCAAACCGGCCTCCTTGTGAAGCCCCGAGTCAGCGGAAGTGTGATTTGTATATTCATCACATCGGCTTATTTTACTACACATTACCACTCGGAGTTATTTGAGAAGCAAATATCTAAGGTGATGGGCGGTGTGTGGATGTGGCGCGTGTGGGAGTGTTCCTCACGTGGACAGGAAGTGTCGCCGCTATTCACAAAGTTTTCAATTTGGGCAGAAAGATAAATAATGAGATGTTCCAACTGCGTGTTAATCACTTGCCTTGGGGATATTTCAGCTCCTGTCTGTGTGTGTGTGTGTGTGTGTGTGTGTGTGTACAGCACACCTGTGTGGCTCTTTAGGTGTTATCTCCATCACTCAGCCCCCCCCAGCTCCCTGCTCCCATCCTCCTGACCTCTGCCCCTCCATCATCCAGAGTGCCAGAGGCAGGCCCCCGGTATTGTTGTCAGGTCTCGTCAACTAAATGAAGCGTGAGCAGCGGCTCCGCCTTGGCCTCGTTACAAACCGCCGCTAATCAAACAGTTCACAATCGTTCTCACCGCAGCTTTTTATAAAAAAATGTCTTCATCGTTAGAAGATCCTTCTACGATGAAGCTGCATCCCAGAGGTGATACACTCACACGTTGCTGTACAAATAATTCCCATTTCCATGTAATTCCTCCAGGGGCGACACATGAACGGAGCTTATTCTGCTCTGCTCTGCTACGCCCGGAGCTCTGCTGCGAGTCCTTTTCACAGCTGGCTGCTCTTGATTAACGTCTCCTGTTTTCTCTGTTTGGGTTGTTGCTGATAATCGGTAATTAGCTGAAGCAGGTAGGGACGGGGTTGTGGAGGGGCTCTCTGGCTGTTTGTTTACTTGTGTGTGCCTGCTGAGGGTCCAGGCTGGTGGGTGATGAGTTACAGACACAGATGGTGGGCATCAGCGGGACTGGCTGGGGGCAGATTAGTTGCCTCCCATGTCTGAGCAGCCCTGCTCCCATTCCCACTGAGACCCCAGAGGACCGTCTGCCTGTAACTCTACTCACTTTGGCAGGACTGGTGTTTACGGAGGCCGGCCACCAGCTTATCTAGTCTCACCGCACCATTAGCCGGCTGGGTCTCCTAGAGTGAAGGGGTAGGGGTGTCCGTCAGGGATGCCTGCGTGAAAACAGCCTTGTTTTGAAAAGGTCATGCTGTCGCCTTTAAGTAGCTCAGATTTTCTAATTAGAAGTAACTCTAAACCACTAAGTGGAGCCTTATGTAAATGCATAGCCATTTGCACTTTTATAGCGTGTGGATTTCAGTCTCAGGGCTGCGTTGGCTGCCGTAGTGATTTTAAAATTAAATAATTAACAAACAAAATATTAATGATTTGATAACATTTCACTGCCTCCTCCCCCCCCCCTTCATCTGTGAGACCAGTCCTGTATCTGACATGTTTCTACTATACATTAACTTTGAAACGGCCACATTCTCACACACATGTTGGCTCTATGCTTGCAAGAGAACGTGCCCAGATGTTTTCTGATACCGGCACCACTAACACTTTATTGCGGCAATGATTTTTTTTTGGTTCTAAGTTCTTAATTAACACTGCGTTTGATCTCGCTGTGCTTTACAGTCTCTTAGAAAGATGTGAAATTCAGTTTTGTTGTGACAGATCCTCTGTTACACATGTCAGTAACGTGGGTATTTTGTTAACCCCGGTTAATCAGAAAAAGAAGATATAAGATATAACTCGACTGGGCACTATTTTGTTGGTCTTTCCCTGATTTTTTATTTTAAAAAACCAAAGATAAGAGGCTACGATCACCATTATCGTCTGGGCCCTGTTGCCAACCCACATGAATGAAAAATGTCTACGGTGCAGATTTGGCCGTCGTGCACTCGGTGTGCATATTGCACTGGTCAGGAAGCCCAGTTCAAACAGTGGAGGTCACAGGTCAGCCAGATGCAAAGCAAAAGGTGCAGGAGGGGGGAAACTGGCCAGCCCGGAGGTTAGTCGTCAGGCCCTGTTTATTTTATAAACAGGAGGGGGGGGGGGGACAGATTAGAATTGAAGCCTTGCTCCCTTGGCCATTTGGGGAGGATGTCCTCTCTTTTAGGCTCTTGACAAACTATTGTGTTCATTGCTGGAGACATGAAGGCACTGGCATCATTTCTGCTCTCCATTGATGATGCTGGACGCCGTCACCGATGCTGTACACAGCCACAGCCGTTGTGACTCACGCCGTTTCTTGGCACCATCAGGACCTCCGCATCCAGTAGCTGACTGGTCAAAACAGGATATGAACGACTCCCCCCCCATACACACACACACACACAACCTCAGCGCCAGAAGAAGTGTGTCTGTGGCTCATCTCCTCAAGACCCAGCCGCTTCCTCCCATTGTTGGTGGGTGTTTATGGGAGGCAGCAGCGCTGAAGCCTCTTTAATGACTCCGACGATCATCACTCAGCTGCTGTGATGATTCCCCTCAACTCGGTGGGATTTAGTTAACCTTACTGGGCCCTAATGGTTGAAACATCAGCACAGCAATCAGCTCTTACTATTATTGTTACTGAGAACAACCGTAAGTGCATAAAGGTCGGAAAAAGGTTTTGCCATTATCACTTATTGATAGACCAGATGTGTCAGCTTGTATTTGGAAGAATGGTGGTCGTTTTTGAGCTGGATGGTTATTATCTCACAACAGTGTTCATTTTAATTTAATTTGCCTTCATGAGTTACTGGTGGGATGTCTTGTCTCAACACCTCCCTTCTTTTCACTATATAAATCAAACAATCTCCACGTGAGGCCCCCTTTTGAAGAATTTAATATTAAAAAAAACGTGTTCTCTCTAAAGGCAACTGTAAGACATAAATCATAGCGGTTGACCTATGTCCTACAGTTGTCCTGCATCACACAATAAAGATGATGACGATGGAGCTGTAGGTGCACTGTAGCACCAGCTGAGAGGACCTGAGCTCTGAGGACGCCGGCCCTGAGGTTCAGCATTGTCAGGAGGACGGACGTGCAGCTCAGGCAGCCTGCAGACCCAGAGCCGGCGGCACAAAGCACCTCTGTTTCCCATGGAAAGAGCTGAAGTTTGGCTCTTTTCTTATTTATGTACAGTGAGCTTTGGGGATAAACCGCTCCTCCGTTTTCAACACAGTCGGCGTTGTGTGTTCAGAACCTCGTGGACAAAGTCTATTCATCTCCAGGCCAGCGTGTGATTGAAGAGGATCAAGACTTGTTAGCATTGCTGTTATAGGTTTCAAATTTAATTACAGCTGAGACCTGGTGGACAAATATAGCTGGATTAAATAAGACCATAACTCACAAGGACTGATTGTCTTATATATTCTCTAAAAGCATCAGCACAGGGGTCAAATACTGGGCAATTTCCAACTGGGGTACTCGGCTAACGGGTGGAGTCCGGTTTACCAACAACAACATAAACTCTGAATCCTTTCTCCGCTGACCTGAGCGTCCTGTTAAAACAATGAGGAGTAAGTCGGGAATCAGCGAGCCGCACACGAGCACATCTGGACTTTGGGCTTCCACCTACGGCTTCGCTCTGCCCTATCATAAATCTTGCTGCGGCTATGATTGCATACGCGCCGTTGTCACCCCCGACTCAACCTCGGAGCTCCATCTGCTCTGCGGCGGATGTGATGAATGTGAGGATATGATTGCTTCAGATGAGGAGAAAGCGCCGCTTAATCAGAGAAAAACACGGGTGAGATGTGGTCACGCTGTTAAACTCGCCCTCGCCATTTAACAGCAATCATCAGCAACATGCAGCTACGCTCTCTTATTTTTATTAACTAGCGACCGGAAAGGTCAAACACACTTCATGTGTGCTATCAGAACAGGGTTTTTCCTTTTATTAAAAAAAAATAAATTTGAAGGTTATGTAAGGGTTGTAATGATGCATGAAGGAGTCCTTGAGAAAGAGTAGTTATGATAGCATTGCGTGCGGGATGAACAGACTATAGAGATTAGACCGAACGGAGGTGGCCAGCGAAAACAGCAGGAAAGATAATAAAGGAGAAGGTGTTTCCTGTCAGTGTCCCCTCAGGAAAAGTCCTCCTTTAGGCTCTCGTGCAGCTTGACTCCACGAGAACCATTTGTATGACAGTGGGCAAATAAGGCTGCTCCGGTCGTCTGTAGCACAAGAGGGTTGCAGTTCAGGCGTAGCCGTGCTAAAAAAGAGCGTTTCGCTGTTATCTCTCACCTCAGGACAAACTGAGTTGCTTAAAAGGAGCTTTGTTTGCTGCTGCAGGCTCCAAGCTGTTGGTTCCGGCCGATGCAAAGCTGATTCTGCAGCTGATGTTTAATTAGACGCACCGGAGCCACAGCCTGTAATTATGTGACAACTGGAGGAAACAGAGCAGCCAGTCAAACTCCAGGTCTGTCTTAGAGGCAGCGACTCTCAGATCACCTCATTTCTCCTCCACCTTAACTGAAGCCTGAAGCTCATTGTGTTGGTGCTAAACTCCTCTGGAATCTGTCGGCCGATCGCTTTATTGCTCCGGGTGACACTTCTCGAGTTCATCTGTGATGACTCTCTGACCAGGACCTGACCAGGACCTGACCAGGACCTGACCAGGACCTGACCAGGATCTGCTCTTCTTCATTTGTGTAACATTGCGATGACCAAGATCATACCAGTGCAGTGTGAGGCAGAAAGGCTCATCTGTGTGTGTGTTACTGGCACTTCTGGGCTGGACTTTTGCAGTTCACCAGAGTTCTGACTGGAAGTAGTAAGGCTTATTTCTCCTGAGGTCTAAGGTTCCTGGAGGCCAAGCTCCGTCATATGTGGAGAAGCAGAAGGCACCAGATCTTCCCGACAGTGCTGGTTGACTGGTGCTGCTGTAGAATGAATGGGTGAAGCTCCAAGCCCCCTGCTGTGGAACCAGTTACCTGTCCAGGTACAGGAAGCTGACTCCCTCTCTAGGTTTGAGATGCTGCTACAGGCCTCTCCTCTCCTCCCTCTCCTCCTCTCCTCTCCTCTCCTCTCCTCTCCTCTCCTCTCCTCTCCTCTCCTCTCCTCTCCTCTCCTCTCCTCTCCTCTCCTCTCCCCCCTCCTCTCCTCTCCTCCCTCCTCTCCTCTCCTCCTCTCCTCTCCTCTCCTCTCCTCTCCTCTCCCCTCCCCTCCCCTCCCCTCCCCTCCCCTCCCCTCCTCTCCCCTCCCCTCCCCTCCCCTCCCCTCCTCTCCTCTCCTCTCCTCTCCTCTCCTCCTCTCCTCTCCTCTCCTCTCCTCTCCTCTCCTCTCCTCTCCTCTCCTCTCCTCTCCTCTCCTCTCCTCTCCTCTCCTCCTCTCCTCTCCTCTGCTCCTTGAACGGGTTAACCAGTTTAAACCTGGCCTTATAAATCACAGTTAAGGTTGACCTGTTTGACAAAAGTAATCAGCACTTCTATAAGTAGCTGCAGCTCTGTGTGGAGGGTCCTCATTGAACCATTATATCTGTCCATCTCACTGAAATATTTAAGAAAAGCCGGTATTAAAGGCCCAGGAACCAATGTGGCTGCAGCAGGAACCAGGATTCCATGAGCTGTGCAGCCTTTCCAACATACAAATCTCCATGAAACAAGCGTTCTCTTGATTTTCTCAGGAACGTTGAATATAAGAGACATAGAACCTTGGGCCCTTTGACCTTCAGTAGGACATCCTCTCTCATCCTTTCAGGGCTTTCTGTTGACATACTTATGACCCTGTACTTCCGTTGCTTTTCAAAATATATTTTCATAATGCTCGCTCACATGTAGCACCAGTGGGGCATTGTGTAACCCCCCCCCCACATGCTTCCTCTTGCCCTTGGTTTTGCATCTAAAAGATCAGCTGTAATTAATGTGATAATAATCATCTAAAATGAAGATTTGGCCACTTTTGATTGAATAAAAACAATAGTCTACAGATGATTTGATCCATACTGAAATTGATGCAACCTCTTTGCATCCTGTGTTCACCTCTGGATAAGCGAAATTAGATAAATTAAAATTATTTGATGTGTGTGTGTGTGTGTGTGTGGGGGGGGGGGGGGTCTGTATGCCTGGTCACATGACATATCTGGTGATTTTACAGATTGATGATTGATGCTAACTTCATGTCTTCTTGATATATATTTTTTTTTAAATTCTTAATTCTGTTTAATCTTATGTGAGACCATTAAGGTGCTGGTCTGCTACTGGTTCTGGCACTGTGCTCTGACTGGAATGTTGGAGCAAGATAGCTTTGACTGTGCCTGTCAGATAGCAGTTTGAGGCGTCTCCATTTCTGAGCATTTCACCCAAATGTCTGTCTGGCTCGTGCAGAACTGCTGCTGCATGAGCCTCTGCTTTGGTTTGTGGAAAAAGCATAGACAGAAGATCATATCCAGCCTTCATGAAACCTCCCTGGAGTTTTACTGCACCCTTTAAAAACCCCAGAGCAATTTCAGTTAAATTGATCCAGATAACATTCATAACTTCCTGTAAATTTAGGCCTCACCAGTGATTGTGCCAGCTATGTTAAACCCAAACAAGAGGCATCACAGAAGGTTCTTTAGCTCCACTCTGCTGTTTGTCTCCACTGCTGCTCCCATTTTCTCCTCATAAAACAGGAAGAGGGTGTGTTTGCAGAAGCAAAGCCTGAGGAGTCAAGCCGCTCACCGCTGACTGACCGAAGAGCTGACTCTGTGTGTGTGTGTGTGTGTGTGTGTGTGTGTGTGTGTGTGTGTGTGTGTGTGTGTGTGTGTGTGTGTGTGTGTGTGTGTGTGTGTGCATACATGCCAGGATAATTGGTTTCAGGGAGCCCCTGAATGCCTTCCTCTTCTTTCTCCTGTTCTCAAGAGGGCTGCAGTATTTGCTTTCGGCATTGTGCCCCAAAGGAAACATCTCAGATCTTGCACATGTGACATGCTATCAGAAACACGCCGTTTCACACACACGACTGTTTTCCCTTTCTGAGCTTTTGTGGACTTTTTCATTTGCAACAATTGAATGCACCCGAGCACAAGACTCAAATATATTTTGTTTATGTTCTATTTGATGTTACTGTGAACTTTTATTACTTATAACTCTGCGATGATGCATCTATTTCGTAACTTGATGCTGATAATTTGCAAATTACAGTGAGCACAGCCAAAGAAGTGCATTTTGAAATAAATCTTTTTTTTTTTTAATCCCCCCAGGTCTCTCCTGACCTGGGGGGGATGAGAGTTGAAGGCTGCTGCTCCCCTCCCTGCAGGAGCTGTCATGTCCTCTGCAGTGTCCCACTGCTGAGCTTTCCTTGCATTGGTCAGGGGCCAGCGTCGGGTCAGGCCGGGGATTGCGCAACTTTTCACATGCGGGCCGCCATTTTCAGAGTGTACCACAGCTGCAAACATGGAATCTGACAACCGACGCTTGAGCAACAAAGACCAGTGGGGGGGAGGGGGGGGGGGGGGTGGCGGGGGGTCTGAGCTCTCAAATGATCATCTTAAAAAAAACATCCTTTTAAAAATAGTCCCATAAGCTAGAATTTATAGTGCAAGAATACGTGTAAACTGTACGCTGGTGCTATTTGTTTCTATTTATAGTAAAATTAAAGGCATCATCAAATGGTTTAACACTATTTCTTGACTCTAACATGCTGAAAATGTTTCCTTGTGACATCTGTTGTGGTTTTTTCCTATAATCTTTGCACCAGCCTGCTCGGCTGCTAATTGCACGGCTGCGGTATGTTGTCCGATAACACGTCCCCATATCCCGTGGTACTCGTTAGGTGAGGAATTTGATGAGCCTGGAACCGTCCGGTCCTGACAGAAGCTGAAGCAGACTGAGAGACGAGAAGCAGAGGAGTCAGTGATTTATCTGATGTTTCATGAGCAGTGTTTTTCTCTCCGAGCAAACATCAGCAAAGAGCGATCAGAAAGTGCGATATTGAGGTTTGCAGCAGACAGTGGTGAAATTTAGCGGACCTGCTGGGAATATTTCATGCTCTCCTCATGATAGATAGCAGCTGGACAGTGTCTCAGTGTCTGCCTTTGAGACTGGCTCTATCTGATCCAAAGAGGAGACGCCTCCTCTTATAGCCAGGCTATAAGGGAGCTCATCCCTACGTGCCTCTTTATATTACAGCCACACTTACAGTAAGATGCTATAATCTTTTCTCTGAATGATCATTTTGGACTTCTGTAAATCTTTCCAAGGCTGCCTCTCTTTTCCCACTTCAGTTTTACAGCTGGGAGGTCCCAATTTCCCCTCTTTTAGCCGCCAAAGCATCCAAATCTGTGTAGTAAATGCATCTGCGGACTCTTTGCCACAGGCTGAAATAATAGAAAATCTACTTCGGCTCTAACATATAAGGTCATTTATATGAGCTTATAGATTTCCTATAATCACAGCTTTGCCGGGACTGTCAGATGGTTGCAAATGAATTTAGATAAGCAGCTCAGATATGCTGTGTTTTTGCACTTTAAGTGCTTTTTTAACGGTTTCTTCCTTTTTTTGATCTTATTTTGACTGTCCCCCAGGAGGGTCAAGGGTCAAACGTGAGTGACGACCTGCTGACCTGCAACTTCTACCTCAGCCTCGGGTTCTGTAGCAGGTTGAGGTGATCGGGATCACAGAAAATCATGCTTGGAAGCAATGTGTGACATAAATTTGTCTAAATTCACTCTGGTATGCTGACATAGTGTCACCTTGGTTTTTATGTCTGATCATATTAATGATTCATTGCCAATGAGACTGCGGTGCTGTATAAGAGTGTCAAAAGAATTTTTCGTTTTAAACTAGCAAAACAACAAAAAAAACTTGCTGCTGGCTTTAAATCAGCCTCTTTAACAGCCTTTAACCTGCTTAACAAGTCCAAGAATCAAAGACTGGGCCTGAAGGTCGTTGCACTTGTTTTATATTTTTCACTTTTACATGTGGAAACACGGGGATTTGCTAGCGCTGTTGTGTTCTCCAAGAAACTGCAGACAATAAAAAACCCGGTGTAGATAAATGACGGCAGACGGCTGCGCCGGTATCGTGGGGGAGGGGGGTTCTGAAAGGTCACTAAAGTGACTCTTCACTCAAAAGAGGTGAAACCTGCCCACGGAGCACAAGCTATCCTGTGAAACAAATCCCACCTGACGTGTAGCTGCTCGACGCGAAAACGTTCCCATCAAGAGTTTGAATGTGGAATCTTCAGAACACAAATTCCGACTTTCTGTTTATTTTGGCTCAAACTGCACCCAAAGGTTTGAAACCGTGGATGATTCTGAGAGCAATCCAGATAAGAGATCTGTCTGATTACGTCCTAAAACTAATCTTAGCTGATATTTCTGCACCGCTGTGTGACTTCCAAATGTAAATCAGCGAAGGGGTCAGTTTTAGAGTGGACATATTGTAACTTGCTTTCAAGGGGTCAGTCTGGACTTGGACCCAGATTTGATCAGTGCCCTCCTCTTTGCTCCAAGGAGGTCCGGCTGATAGATGGGCTCTAATCAGCAGCAGACAGACCTGCCACAGGAAACATCTCCCAATCACGTTCCCGGAAACCAGCACTTCTCCAGGGACCCGCTGATAGCTTTGGAGGGAGGGGGAGACAGCCAAAAAACAATTGGATTCTCGTTTGAATTCTCAGTCAACTGTTTGGTTTACAGGCTCGCTGCCAAAGGCTGCCACACACACTCAGCAGCAACCGCTTCCATTAACCTGACCACAAATGATTAAAAGCTTATTCAATTCCCTTCATCTTTATTTATAGAGCATCGTTTACAATCAGACAAAACAGAGCAGCAAGTAAAAACTCCATTTTAACCGGGAGGAGGCCCAGGACCAGGACCAGGACCAGGACCAGGACCAGGACCAGGACCAGGACCAGGACCAGGACAAGGACCAGGACAGGCTCATACAGGGCTGAACTTGAGCAGGTCAGGGGGTCAGAGGTCAGCAGGTCTGCGAACATTGAGAGGAGAGGAGAGGAGAGGAGAGGAGAGGAGAGGAGAGGAGAGGAGAGGAGAGGAGGAGGAGAGGAGGGGAGAGGAGAGGAGAGGAGAGGAGGGGAGGGGAGAGGAGAGGAGAGGAGAGGAGAGGAGAGGAGAGGAGAGGAGGAGGAGAGGAGAGGAGAGGAAAGGAAAGGAAAGGAGAGGAGAGGAGAGGAGAGGAGAGGAGAGGAGAGGAGAGGAGAGGAGAGGAGGGAGAGGAGGGGAGAGGAGAGGAGAGGAGGGGAGAGTAGGGGAGAGGAGAGGAGAGGAGAGGAGGGGAGAGGAGAGGAGAGGAGAGGAGAGGAGAGGAGAGGAGAGGAGAGGAGAGGAGAGGAGAGGAGAGGAGAGGAGGAGAGGAGGGGAGAGGAGAGGAGAGAGGAGAGGAGAGGAGAACCAGCAGGGTGATCATGTAATCATGTTTCTGCCTATAGCAGCATAACTCAGATGTTATCCTAATAATCAGACGACGTCACAACTGACATCATTCGATGCATTCTATCTATACATTTCGTGGTTTTTTGCCCAGCTTGCTGTGCTTCATTCTAAGTTTGAAGATATGTGATTTTGTTTTGGTGTGGAGCTCCAGAATTCACCATTTTAAAAACTTCACCTGTATCACAAGTACATGATGGGATCATGAGCACAGAACAATGTAGACGTGTCTGCAAATAAATAAATAAATGACCTGCTGACCTGCTGAAATGACCACGCCTGATGTCCAAGTTGTGGACAAGAGTGGAGTGAGGCCGAGGCTCAATCACAGACTGTTTGCTTGACTATCTCCACCAGCATGATACAATTAAGGAACTTTCTGTCGATTAAACCTTGCCCTCATTTCCATCCACTCAAACTTTGTGGCAAATGTGGCCCAACATCAACATTTTCTGTGGATTTGAACATCAGCTGATATCTCCTCCAGCCTCAGGTTTCAGTGGAAAAACATCTCAAATCTGCTCGTAATGATATCTTTACTTTGAACAATCACAAAAAAGAGCTCCTGATCTGTTTGCTGTGGTTATTCACTCTGTGCCGGAGGGCTTTTCTCCCTCTGACATGTGAGGATTCTCTCCTGCAGCATAATAAGTCATCCTTCACCTGCGCTCTTGCATGAACAGACCGATCAGTCGGCCATGTTGGAATGCTGAAAGCTGTTTGCCTGTCAGGCTCCTGAAAGCACATCACTCTGCTGTGGTAGCAGAGATTACCCTGGAAAAGCTCCTGGGCCTCCTGGTCTCTTCAGAGGCTCTGACCTTGATCTCGCTCTTGTGCAGCCTCCTGCTCTTTGCATGGACCCTTGCAAATGATGGTGGGGGGGTTGCAGAGGTTAGAGGGTATGTAACTCCTTTCTTTGGGAGGGGTTGTTCAAAAAGTAATGATGTTCTTTAGTTGCATCAGATCCTGTAGTTAGTGTGCACGGACTCATGAATGTCAGGTAAAAGAACAGGCTCAGGCTTGCCTGCCCAGCTCTGATCTCACCCCCAACCCCCCACCAAGGCTTGTGAACACTTCAGCTATCTGACAACAGGACCTTCGCTCTCCGTGAAACTTTGTCTCCTCCTTATTTTGCTAAATCTACGAGCGAAGACGTGGATTTATGTGAAACACGATGTTGTTTTTCAGGAGGAACCCGTGGAGCCGGGGTCGTGCTCAAGGGCACCCCTTGTTGATGAGGGCGTACCACCCCTAAACAAAGACCAACAAAGGCAGGATGGGCTGGGCGGGTGAACCATGCACGCGGGCCATACCACAAAGAGTGTCAGAGCTGTGTGATGGACTGTTTTTCCTGTTAGTGTTCATCCTCCAGAGGGTTCTCCCGGCACATGAGGGGTCCCTTCAGGTTTACACTCAAATAAGGATGTTTGCACAAATGTAAATACGGAGCCATCGGATTCAGCTCGGCTAGGTCCAGTCCGGGAGACTCAAATAGATTATTATGAGTTTAACAATGACAAGAGTAGCAGCAGCAAACTCCCATTGCCTCCTTTAGGGCCGTGGAGAGCTGCTGTCCGTCTCAGTCAAACCAAAGTTGAATGATTCTGCCGTGCGAACCGTTGACGAGCTTAATGGTTGCCCTGACGACCAGAGGTTTAAAGGATGCTGCATTCGGTATTGAAAACCAAGGCAGCATTTTATTTGATCAAAATTAATTGTATAGACAACTTCTATGTACTACTAATAACAATGGTGACTATAATGGGTGGTTCTGTCTGTGGGGGGCTGGAGGCTGAAGGAAAGTTGCCTCACAGAGGTGCCGAGACATTTCCGGAGCGGTGTCAAGGTGCACTTGAGCACATAACAGAACCCCCAAAAGCCCAGAGCACCTGCCTAAGGCAGCTTTCTGACCTCCTCCAATGGTTGTAGGTGCAATCTCGGTGTTCTACGTCTGTTCACGTGTTCTAATATATGTCAAAACTGGGCTTTTCCTCTGGGACCGAAGTGCTGCTCCGTCTTTGTTTTACTGCTGCTTTTATTGGTTATAATTTTTTTTTAAAAAGCTTCACGATCACACCTCTGTGCAGCTCTCACCTGGGATCTTCCCTCTAAGAACTGAAAGCAGCTGTCTACCGAAGATGATGGGAGTCTTCGTCGCTGGTCGGTAATGAAGAGCTCTTATTAGAGACCATCCATCCCTGTTAGTTAGAGAGACTGTGACAGCGCGTGTTGAGTGCTGAATAGCTGGATCGGCCCATTTGGCAGACTGAAACACAGCCTTGTACAAATATTTTCCCACCATCTTTTTCTGGGGCACTTATCCTTCCAACAGAAGAGTGGTACCTGGCGTTGACATTGACTTTAGACCAGTTTGGAATGGTTAAAGACCAATTTGTCAGCGTGCAGCACGAGTCAGACAGTGTGATGTGTTTTAAGGGGCCTCACATCTGGACCTTTTGTGTTTAACTGTGTCTCCCTTCCTCTTTTAGCAACATGAAGTGCATGTATAATGGGAAGGCCACGTTCCACGGCCAGTTGGTCTGGTTTCATTAGCACACTTGGGCCCCTTAGTCAAACAAGCGCTGTCCCTGCTGACACAGTCACTCTTCACTTCCTCTTCCAGTCCCATTTTATGATAACAATCATCAGTTCTAATGAGTTAATGCCATTATCAGCTGTCCCCTAAAGAGGAAAAATGAGTACCGGGGTAGCTCTTCGGTGTCCAACACGAGTCGTGCGTTTAAATAGGGACCTAGCCAAGGTCTGCCCCGCTAATCACTCACTGCGGGGCCACTTTGATTAAAGGAAATGGGGCAAGTGTAAACTCCGAATGTGTGTTTTCAGCCTGTCTGAGTGACAGCAACAGCAAAACAGATGCTGAAGCCATCATGACACCAGGGAGGATGTTTTTACTCCAACACAGCACACACACACGCACACACTCACACCCACCCCCAATGTTCTCGCTTTGTGATTGTACATCAAAGTTGTCGACAGTTGTTGGAGTTGCTTTCATTGTCTGGCTCCTAAAGACACTTCTCATTTTTAAAGGTGTGAAAGCGACCACAGAACCTGAGAGCCTGATGGGCTGTAAAAGATAAAGATACTTATGGGATATTTTTCACCCCTTTATTGTTTTATGTGGGTGCAGCATGGGCGGTAGCTCTAATTATCCTGGCTATTCCGTTGTTGCTTAAAAGCGCGAATATGAAATTAGCGGTGGCATTTTTGTTTTGTTACAAATAGAAGTTGTGTGAGTGACAATTGTGAGGTCACGGAAATTAGTAGTGAAATTTATACACACGCGTGTGGCTCACGTGACCAACCTGAGAGAGAAGTTACCACCACCTGAGGTGAGTAAAGGAAGTGGGCAATACACAGTCCAACTGAGTACACACACACACACACAACACACACACACACACACACACACACTCTCTGAGGAGGGAGGGGGTGGCCCAGCCTTCAGAGGTGACTGATTTACAGTTTGTTGCTGTCTGTCAAGCAGCTGACAGATGGGGAACCAGCAGCAGCGCCGCCACGGCGCCGCCGCCCTCAGACGCTCTGCAGTTCCCCAAGAATGCTCATCGGGTTTGATGGGAAGGTTAACAGCGACGATGTGAAATTAAAACACGAGGTTTTAGGTTCTCTGACGACCATCTAAGCAGCTAAACGTAATCTAACAGACTCTGACGGTTTCCTATGACTCCTGTTAAATAAACACAGCTGCTCAAATGTCAGGATGCTTTTGAAAATATACTCTCTTCACAGGCCCTGGAACAAGATATATATCAGTGCTGCCGTCGATGATTCTCAGGCTGCAAATCATAGACGATATAAATAGTTGATACCCATGTTGACCTGCGTTTTGTGAACAGCCCTTAAATGCACTTCAACAATTTAAATAAAATTATTATGAACACTGACACGTTTTCTTGTGGGTTTAAAGTTAAATCTTTCACGATTCGTGGGTTTTGCTGGGTTTACACACTTTAGTTTTCCTAAATCACGTGTGTTGACTCATTTCAGGCCACTTTAAATAAATCTCATTTAAGTCCACCTCCAGTTATTAGGAGGGCATTTAGCAAAGACTGTAGGTGAAACAGGAGACTAATTTCCTCCTAAATGAGCTGCGGGGTTTCTGTTTTGTCAGGAGATTTTAGGCCAAATGGAATCAGATTCCCAGAGAGCTCCTGGGATGGATGAAGCCTGGAAGGAGAGCAGAGACCCCTGTAGTCTTCTGACTCCTTAATCCCGTCATTAACTCCACTACAAAGACACAACTGGCAGCGCTGCAGCCCTGTGGCCCTGTAGCAACTGCCCTCTCATCATCCTTCTCCTTTGTCCCTTCTTCCCAAACCCTCCTCTTCATCATACTCACCTTTGTTCTCACCGTTTTCAACAAGTGTTCATCTTTCTTGCATGAGAGGAAACTATTCCCATTTCTAGACCTTTTGCGCTCATTCCTGTGTTTTTACGCACAGGAATAAAGTGGAAAACTAGTTGTAACGTTGTTGCCAGTTTAAGAAAACTGCAACCAAAGGAAAGGACATTTCTGATTTATGTCCTCTGGGTTGGAATAAAGAAGCCGAGAAGCTATGAGAAGTGCGAGAGGAGCATCCCAGTAAGACAGGACAAACTGTCCCAATATAGCACATCCTGTGATAGTAGTCCGTCCCCACTGGATGGACACACACACACACACACACACACACACACAGTAAGAGTGAAAAGAACAGAAGATCAGTGTGCGGGGTGGTCCAAAGTCCTGAGAGGGGAAACACCTTGTGAACTGTTTGTTCCTGACCTGGAAGTGCAGAGACAACAACCAAGGATGAGCTGGCCATCACCTCAGTTCCACACACTGCTCAATATTTTGAAAAAGAAAGAAGAAACCCGAAATCAGGTCAAACTGATGCATGGTTACGACTGAAACCTTCCTCGGGTCAGACAGGCAATAAGGGAGGAAGGTTGTTGTGACAGTCAGGATTCAGCTTCTCAGCCAAACATGGAAGGATGTAGGTTGGTTCAGGCCCTGTTTGGGTGCCGATATTCTGCCGATCTGGTCAGAATTCACTTTGTCTAGAGGAGAAGTTTGTTCTTAACATTGCAAAAAAGGTCAATGCAAATGGAGTCAACACCAAATTAATACGGGTGCATTGAACTAGCAGAACTTTGAGACATGAGACGTGAGAACTAAAATTCTTTTATCTTCATTCTTTGCCTGCAGACAGCTCTTGGAGCCTTTTGACTCATGTGAAGATGAATAACACACCTTCATTATAGGTATTATAATGTACTTACTCCTCAGTTAAGATCGCGTTGTCCTGGTTCTTTCGCTACAGCTCAAAGAATTGTGGGTAATGTAGGCACAAGGTTCTGACGCTACATTGAATATCTGTTTTTCTGCAGCTTTAACAGAAATTTGTTGCAAAAAAGATAGCTGTTGTGGCTGTTGAAAAGAGTTGCATGTGTGTTTTTAATTGATTAAAAATGTGCATTATTCTTATTTAAAAAGACAATTGAGGGCTTTTTTTAAGAAAACATGAGAATTACTAAGTGTTTTATCTGCACGGGCAGTCGTGCTGACATGGAAATGTTTCACGCCGTTAACGTGTTCCTTCCCATCGCTGCCGTGTTTCTCTTGTCGTCAAGGGTTTAAACTGAATTCTGTGTTGGGTTTTAAAACTTTCTAAACCTCTTCCCAGTTCAGAATTTATGCATCAAGAACCAGTTTTCTTATCACCATCTCAGCCATTGTCAAAGGAGCACGTACACACACAAATACGCACACATACGGGAGGAAAAAGGTCAGAAGGCCAAGAGGTTCTGAAAATAATATGGATACTGTACAAGCATTAAAAAAAACCTATTCAAGCGTCTTCCGTCAGAAAATTGTGAGATCCGGACTCCATGACTACATCCACTCCGACAACAGATGCATTACTCATTAAAAAAAAAAAAGTGCTTAGAGCGACAAAAATCAAACAATGGTGGAGCCTAATTGGGGTCAACATTTCTGATGATTGGGTGGAGATCTGCGTTCAAGGGTAGGCAGATGTGGGGGGAGATAACTGCGGGGTCCGGCTGCGGCGACCCTCCACTGGTTACTTAAGCGGCCAGTAAAGTTTATGAAACACTTTTAATCTTTTATGTGTTATTCAGCAGCAGACGCACCACAGATAAGATGCAGTTTGGCAAGATGTAGCGTAAATTAGCATCACGGCTCCGTGACACCAGGGTGTGATGTCGTCTGACGCAGCTGAGTCGGCGTTTAGCAGCACAGTATGAAAGGTCACCAGGATACAGCCCATAACACACACACACACAATTCTATCATTTCTAACTTGTTGGTTGGTTAAATGTGCACATTAAACATACGCAAGATCTGTATTTAGGCAGAAGCATCAGCATCGGGTGAGAAACACTCACATGTGGCCAAATGTGTCAACAAAACACACCAAAAATGAAACGACACAAAACCAAAGATGAAAAGTTACGTTTAGCTGCAGTCGCGCCTCAGTGCCCCTGACGACCCCCCCGCAGACCTGGGGACCCGCAGCAGGACTTTATCTCGGCACCTCTAAAGTCTGTGATTAGTGTGAGGAGTGAAAAGCTCCTCTGAAGATATGAAGGATGATGATCTAATCCCACCATCTGTTTCTTATCTGTCTGCTTTTATTTTCTAAATTTGTTAATATATTTGTATAAGAGATACCAGCAGGCGGCCAATCCCCTCTCCCTGGGGAATTAGGCTGTGAGAGCCAACCGGGGTCCGTGTGTGCATGTGTGTGTGTGTGTGTGTGTGTGTGTGTGTGTGTGTGTGTGTGTGTGTGTGTGTGTGTGTGTGTGTGTGTGTGTGTAATAAATCAACAGCCTCTGTAGTAGAGATTTTAAAAACTTTATTTTGAAGACAAATATTTTGCTGGTGTCCTTTCCGACATCAAAGCTCAGGTTTGAGAGAGGATTTATTTCTTTCCTTGGTTTAATTTATGATGGGATGCGATTGAAAAGAGGAGCTGCATCATTTTTTCAGTCACAGACTCAGGGAGGTTGAAGATGCTTTTGCAGATTCGCTCTGTAACTGTCACATTCGTCCACAATAAAATAAAACTCTCATCCAGATTTTCTCTCCTGCTTTAAAAGTGACATTTACAGATTGAAGGTAACAATTTCTAAAATAGGAACTCCTGAACATGATAACCATAATAAGTTCGGAACCGAGCGCTGCATTTTTTCCCCTCACAATCGTAATAAAATCTATTTATTTGTACGTGATTATGTTTCCTCGAATGAAGACTCTCAATTAAGAATATTGACGATAATGCTTAAAAAAGTCTTTGAGATCCGCTTAGACACATTTTAAAACTTGAGGCCTCTTTTTGTGGAGTCCCCGTGTCCTCCTCGTGTCTGCAGGGGTTTTCCTGGCTACTCCAGAGTTCTGCTGACGGACCGGTGACCTTTCCAACGTTTATTCCTGCCCCTCGCCCAGTGGCGGCTGGGATAAGCTCCAGCATGCCCCATGACTGGGAATAAGGGGCAGCTGAGATGCGTTCAGGGTGTTAAACCATTGTTTATTGCATGAGTACCGTGAGGTTCGGTGTATTCTTTCTCTATTTATGTTCATCTTAGTAACCTTTTAACCTTTTTTGAAAGTTTTGGGGGCAAACGAAGATCAGTTCTCACCTTTTTAGACCCCCCCCCCCCCCCCCCCCCTTTCATATACATATGCAGTAACATCAGCACTCACTTACTGGGGCTGATAAGTGGGGGCCCAGGTCTCAGCAGAGATATTTGTCAGAATCCCAGCATTTAGAACTCCAAAATAAATTAAAGTGTTGCCTGTTAATTCTTCTTTTTTTATTCATGACTGTGAAATAAAATTGTTTCTTTTTTTTTTACTTTGTACGTGGTAGAAAATTAGTTTCAGGCTCATTTTACTCATTTAGTAAAGTGTTTTGGTGGTGATATAAACCGGGTAAAATGGGACTGAAACACAGTTTTTTGTTTCACTTGTCATGGAAATGAATCGTTCACCTGGACGAGCAACAAAATCGAATTGACGCGTCCTCTGCTGCAGTTAATCTTCCATTCGTTTTGACCGTCGATCTCATTTACGTTTGATTTCCTTGTATTGATTTATTCATCTTTCATACATATGCGTCATAAACTGCGCAGCTGTTGGTTCACGTCGGAGCGCAAACGACGCGTTGACAGATGCGCCTCTAAATGTCCTTGTGGTGGAAAACAACAGGAGCTGAAACGTCCTGACAGAAGCAGCTCCTGAGGCGCAAAGACAGAGCAAGTTGTCCAACTTGGGTCTGCTGTCAGAACCCGCAGAAGAGCTGTTTGATTGTCTTAAAAAGGTGGCTATAAAGCCAGGCTTATTTAATCTAATATCATCATCTAAATCACATTTATTGCATTGCCACTTGTTTTTGTTCGCAATATATTCATGTAAAAACTATGAAAATTGTATCTTTTAATCATATTTGTTCAAGACAGAGTAAAAAAAGTAAATTATCTGTCTGAAAGATAGGCAGAGGCTTCCAACAATGCAGCTCCCAGAGTGGTCACTTTCTATACGAATGAAAGATAAATTATTTAAAAATGTCGCTGGTAAAGACTCACTTTCTAAACTAGATTGGGAAGTGCATTATAAACTAGTTTCCTTAATTTGCATTCAAGAAAACGCTTAAGAAGCACATTCATTCAGAAAAATATAGAGAGTTATGAAGTGGAATCAGTGTTCAGCTTAAAGAAAGATGAAAACAACTCTTTATTTTACTGTCTTTCATGCGTAAATAGGTTTAAAGACGTTCTCACAGGTTCCAGTGGAAGTGCTGTGTGAAACACTCCATAGCTGCTGTCTGGAGGGGGATAAAGGTTCCAACAGACGAGGTGAGAGAGAAGAGGTGGGGGAGGGCTAAAGGGGAGATATTTTAGTTGGGGAGTAGTCGAGGGGGGGGGGGAGGAGGAGGAGGTCCATCCTGGGAGGGAACCTGGGGGTGTGGAGGGCTGAATTTAAAAATGCAGACCACACCAACAGACAGTCATTCTCTCACACGCTCAGGCCCATTCTGCTACTCCCAGCAGAACCTCGCTCCACTCGCTGCTTCTCTGCTCCGGAGATTTGGAGCCGCATCGGACGGTTTCTCCCAAAAAAAACTGAGGATTGTGCTTTGCAAGGCAGCATGGAGGCCACCACTGCAGAGTACGCCAACTATGAATACTTCGACGACAACGAGACCGATTGTGACTTCTCAGAGTGGGAGCCCTCCTACTCCCTGATACCGGTCCTCTACATGCTCATCTTCATCCTGGGCTTGTCTGGCAACGGCATCGTCATCTTCACCGTCTGGAGGTCCAAATCGAAACGCCGGGCTGCAGATGTCTACATAGGAAACTTAGCTTTTGCCGACCTCACCTTCGTCGTGACCTTACCTCTGTGGGCCGTGTACACGGCGCTGGGTTACCACTGGCCCTTTGGGGTTGCTCTGTGCAAGATCAGCAGCTACGTGGTTCTGGTCAACATGTACGCCAGCGTTTTCTGCCTCACCTGCCTCAGCTTTGATCGCTACCTGGCCATCGTGCACTCTCTGTCCAGCAGCAGGCTGCGCTCGCGCGGCACCATGCTGGCGTCCCTGGGCGCCATTTGGCTTCTGTCCGGCCTGCTGGCGGTGCCCACGCTGCTCTTCCGCACCACCATGAATGACCAAAACAGCAACCGGACCACCTGTGCCATGGACTTCAGCCTGGTGACCAGGAACCAGAGACACGAGTTCCTCTGGATTGCCGGACTCAGCCTGTCGTCCTCGGCTCTGGGATTCCTCCTGCCTTTCCTGGCCATGACCATCTTCTACTGCTTCATCGGCTGCACGGTCACGCGCCATTTCAACAACCTGCGCAAAGAGGACCAGAAGAAGAAACGACTGCTTAAAATCATCACCACACTGGTGGTGGTGTTTGCCATCTGCTGGACTCCCTTTCATGTCCTGAAGAGCATGGACGCTCTCTCCTACCTGAACCTGGCGCCGACTTCCTGCGGCTTCCTGCGCTTCCTGCTGCTGGCGCATCCTTACGCCACCTGTCTGGCCTATGTCAACAGCTGCCTTAACCCGCTTCTGTATGCCTTTTTCGACCTGCGCTTCCGTTCCCAGTGCCTGTGCCTGCTCAACCTGAAGAAGGCCATGCATGGCCACATGAGCTCCATGTCATCTACCCTCAGCGCCCAGACTCAGAAGTCAGAGGTCCAGTCTCTCGCCACCAAGGTGTGAATGCTGGATTTGCGTGGTGGAGCGCGGAGCTGCAGGACGGCTCCGGCTTCAGCCGGCGGAACTCTTGTCAGAAAAGACACTGATAATCCGGAAGGGGTAAGATGAGATGGTGAACTTTGTTGCTGCTCAAAGTCATGAAATCCTTAAAGTTCCTCGCGGGGAGGTCCATGCTCTGTACACGCTGTGGACTTCTCTGAACTCTGAAACACTGAAATATGTACAGTATTTTCATACCATAGCTTTTTATTGTGGTTTAAAATGTAATCCCCTTGTTTTAGAAGCACTTGGTCGGAAAACAAGAAAGATGGTGTGAGCGGGGAAATCAAATGGGATGGTATCCTCTTTAAAGCTTGTTTGTGAAGGGCTGCAGGGGGTGCTTGGAGGGAGGGGGGGTGAAGTAAGGGGAGAAAAGGTGTTGCAGCTTAATTATATAGTTTGTGTGGAAGACAGACAGGCAGATGGCAGTGGACAAATGTTGCTGGGACCTGGGTGGAGTCAGGTAGGAAGGTTTCATGGCACTGGGGGGGGGGGGGGGGGATGAGCTGTGTAAATAAAGGGTCTATCATATGTTTTCCTTTCTTAACCTTGCTGTAACTAACTATTGTATTACAGATTTACTTTTATGATCTTGTAAATTCACTGAGTGTTTGAAAGTTTCTGTCACCCGCCTTGAAAAGGAAAAATTAAATGTAAATATTCGGGCTCATTTCAAGCTGTCTGTCCTTCCTGCTGTAGTTTCACATCAGTTTCATTGCGCCAGCCTGTTATTGTAGAGGTGAGTATCTGCAGAGGCTCAAAGCTTTGTCATGCATGTCATGTATTCGGTTTCCACCCAAGGACTAATAGATCCTTAATCTCTATTGATTCACAGCCAGTATCCAGACTGTAACCGGATTAGGCAAATCAACCTTTATCCTCCCAGTGTGTATTCGATACTTTGAATCTAACCGCAGTGACTTCAATCAAAGGGTTTCACCAGCAGCAGGTTAAAGTACTCACAATTGATGCAAAACAAGGTTACTGACTGTGACAATCACATAAAATGTTACAGCCGAGCTAATTCTGCAGGCTAACAAAACAAGCGGGTCTTCTGAACCTTTGATTTGAAGGTGGTCACAAAAAAGATTGTCCCAGCGGTGTGCACGCACGTGTGTGTGTGTCTTGGCCCCTGTACAAGTCAACGACTGTCCCTCCGGAGTGCAGTGGGAGCAGTGTGTGTGTGTGTGTGTGTGTGGAGGGGGGAGGTATTCTCGGGGTTGTGTGAGTGGTGCTGCTGTTGCCAGATGCTCAATCACACTAAACAAGACATCAATAAAACAATGGATACCAGTAATATGTGCAGAAAGCACACGTATTATTCTATATTTTTATTAGAGGAAAATACTTTCAGAATAAATCTCATTATTTTCATTCATACATGCAAATAGACAATAGGTGTCTAAATAATCACAACAAAGGCCACAAAAGCTTTTGATATAAACTCCATTTATGTTCTATAATCATTCTTTATTATAGGTTTCGGTTCATGAGAGAAATGGTGAAAGTGTGAGAGGGTCACATGTCCCAGTTAAAGCAAAACACATGTGAAGCCGAGTGAAGTGTTGTGATTCATGACCTGTTGCATTCTGATCACATGTTATTTATTGTCCATGCAGCGATGCACAAAGCAGGTTTAACACACACACACACACACACACACGGATGGCGCGGCAGCGCACCGTGATGGATGTGTGGGCCTCAGCACATTCACACTGCACAGCAAACACACATTTAATCTTCATAAAATTCAGTCAGATTCTGTTTTGAATGATTTATAAAGGAAACATTTTTCTGATCTTCTGAATTCAGAAGGATTTCAGAGCATCATTATCTAAAATGGTGTTGATGATTTGTGGTTTTTTTCCTCTAAACAAATGATGATGTGACTGGACATTAATGGATTTTTAATTAATTTTGGTTCCTCATAAACACGACGCAGCTTCATGCGATTTTCTCGTGTTAACGCCCTGACGGGCACGTTCATGCCTCGACTTGTTCCCTCATACTTCAAGAACCATG
This sequence comes from Takifugu flavidus, assembly GCF_003711565.1. Lineage (NCBI taxonomy): Eukaryota > Metazoa > Chordata > Actinopteri > Tetraodontiformes > Tetraodontidae > Takifugu > Takifugu flavidus. The sequence goes on from NC_079524.1 coordinate 16,548,659, forward strand.
AAGCAGTTAGAGGTCTATTAGGTGATCAGGAGTGTTACTTGTTTGACTAATGCAAAGTCTAATAAGAGATCAACGCCAGAGAGGTGATCAACATCAACCTGAGGCAGTGACCAAATCAACCTTTTCATGCGGTTTAAGACACAAAAAACATAAAGTAACACCACAACTATAACTATAACCTCTTTCACTAATGATTTGGTCAATGATTTAATGTCAGCGGTGTCTCAATAAAACAACATGTGAACATGGATCAGTGATTAAATCATGTTTAACTATCCAGTAAATCATGCCTGTAAATGACCGCTCAAGCCCTTAATGATTAATATGAGGCTGGTAACAAAAGGCTTCAGAGCCGTGTGTGGAGGGTGGGGTCACTCACGCATGTTGAACTGGGCAGACTTGTTATTACTGAGATGAGCTGGGCCGACAGCTTGTCTGATGCTGTTAGCCCGCAGGCCCACTTTGGAAGAAGTCACCCAGAATAGCAGCTGACCGCAGCAACGGCAATATGCGGAGGGCACCACAGACACAAAAACAACAGTTGGCCAACGGGCTGTAAACACACATAAATGTTGTTTGGCTTCCTGTGTGGCCTCTATGACCCGCTTGTGCGAGGATGTTGGGTATTCTTAGTGAGAGCTCAACCATGTCAATCTACTGGACATGAAATGGATCAGAATAATAGAAGTGGCTTCATTAATCTCTTTGTTTCTTGTTTTGCTTTCTCTACAGTGGGACACTGATGGCGTAGCGTTGCTGCCTTTTTGTGTCTGCTGCAGAAGCCAGACTGTCTGGTACTAAATCGTGTGCTGCAATGCAAAACGGGATCTTGCTCAGTGTCTTCGCAGCAAGTGGAAGACGTTAAAGTCATAAAAGCTGCAGAGCAGCATCATCGGCCTGTCGCCAGTGTGAGCTGCTACATCCGAACTGACAAAACACAACTGCTCACCTCCCCTTAGATGTGGTGCTGCTCCATCCCACCCAGGGTGTGTGTGTGTGTGTGTGTGTGTGTTATGGTCTGGAAACAGGTGGACAAGTGTCACTGAGAAAGTAGGTTTGTTGTCGCTCCCTTCCTCATTGCACACAGGATGGATTGTAGAGCACCGTTTTTAAACTACGTCTATATTAACTTTTACCAACTGTGTGAGGACCGTTGTGGTATTTATCTGTCTGGTTGGAGTGTGGGCTCCCTTTTCCTGTCTGTGCATGTAAATAGGTCTTCATTCAGTGACCTGCAGATGGGTGGAAGTTATAAAAGTTGTTTTTTTCCAAATGAACACTTTTGTTCGCTTTTAATAACCTTTGTTTTTGGCTACTTGGAACTCGAGGAGTCAGAAATACTCACCTGACCTCAGCATGTTGGAGCAGACGGGCTATTTACTGCATATAGTATAACATGACAAACAGCTAATCATAGCAAATGTGATGTTTCCAATCATAGTTGTCTCTAGGTGCTTAACAGAAGCCTGGGGCCTGACCCCCCCGACCCCAACAAGCAATAGTAGCAGAAAATAAAACAACCTTTTAACAGGAAGAAACCTTGAGCAGGACCAACGCTCAAATAAGAGTAGTGATGTTAGCTGGACTGTGGTTGACTGCTAATTTTGGTTAGGGTTGTTTTTTTAGTTAACGCAGTTTAAATTTAGTCTAATATTGAACGATGGACATAGAATTCCACATAACTGTGGACAATGGGACTAAAAGTATTTATTAAATAATCAGAGTTAGGTTTTACACTAACAAAAATCCTCAATAAATGTATGTTCATGTAGGAAAGTGCTGAAATGTATGTACTTAAAACATAATGATATTAAAATAATGTATCATATAATGTATCATATTTAATAGATACTCTAAATATAAAGTATAGACTTAACAGCATCTGACTGTTAAATACAGCTGTATTTGGATCATCTGCTACGCTAACATCATCAATAATGCATCAATTCGCTGGGCTTTAGACCCCAGAAGGGGAAAAGTGGCAGAAACTGGATGGATCTCCTGCGCTTGTTTGGATTTGAACTGTGATTTAAGCATCGACAGCTTTAGATGAGTAACTGTCAAGTGGATTAAGGACGTACGGTTAATCACAAAGTGTCTGTGTTTCCAGTCTGGGTACCGGAGTCTTACAGTAGTCTAGACAGCAGAGACTGATCCTCCAAAACAAGGAAGTGGGGACCCCTCTCCACCCCCCCACCCCCCACGCTGGCACTCCACTTGTTTAACTTTCATGACAAACACATTTTAGATGTTTTCTTATGGTGGTTCTTGAAATAAATCAGTATCAGAAGATAAGAATGGTGTAGAAATTTGACTTCAAACCTTTGGTAAATTGTGTAGTAGAAAGAATTATCATTATTCCAAATCTATAAATTTTTTTGCTTCATGAATCTAACTGTATGATCTGAACAGTATTTTTGTTTTGTCTTTCATGTCAGTACATGAGTGATCCCTTCAGAGCCCCCCCCATCCCGCTGGACGACTGTAAAGTACTCACGAATCAGCACAAGCACCATCTTTTCTGTGGTTGAACCTGGAAGTGGCCTCTGGGTGGAAAAATGCTGAATTTACATGAGCTCAGTGTTTTCATGCAAATCTGTTTGAGGCACATTCAAGAGGTGATCAGGAAGTTGAGTATTTTGAATTCCCCCTCACACACACGCACACACACACACACCTTCATCACTACCACCCTGTCATTGTTATTCACTGTTGCTGTATGGAGACATTCCTGTTGTACATCAGGATTTAGTTAAAACTCCTGTAATTGTTTTCACATGTGGACAAAGTTGTCAGTGTTGAAATTTAACACATTAAGTTACACTGCAAGATAAATTAAATGTCACGCTGTGTCAGTAGATAGTATATTACATATAGTATATCTGGAAGAAAACAATAGAGGGCCCAAATGATTTCTGCTGCTGCTGCTGCTGCAGACGTTGGGGTTGGTGAGGATGATGAGGATTTGATGAGGATGATAAAGGACATCGTTAGGCGAAAGATGCTGCTTCCGAGGACAGCATGGCTTGGCCAGACCTGAATGTGCTGGGCTCTTGTCCCGCTCCGGATATGTGCTCCCTGGTTCATGGTCCCTGAGACACAAAGATCCTCTTCACATCCTTCTCTATCCCGGCCATTGTGGAGATGCAGCATCGACTCGGCACACAACTCCTGTGGCTGCTCCGCAGCTAAATGCTCCTCCTGTCACTGGGTCGCCCCAGTGCCAGTTCAGCTGCGGGGGGCACTCAGGTGCTGGACCAGGTCTCCACAGTTGGCTATCAAAGGGCTCAGGTGACTTTCACTCATTCATTTTGAGCCCAGCAACAGGCTGCAGGTGGTATTTGTCAGTTACACGCGTGAATGTAGCTTTCAGAATGTTGCCATCACCATCTCAGGACTCTTCTTTGTTCCCCCCAATGAAGGCTTTTTGCACACAGTGTCTGTGTTGACACATTACCCACATTTACTGTAATTGTAATAAATTGTAAATTAGCACATTTAGCTGCAGCAAATTCTTTTTGCTCCCACTTTGATTAAATGATATATTAGGCTACAAGGTTCAGGCTGGAGGTCAGTGAACAACTGTGGTATCAGTGATACCTGTAGATAGACACACACACACACACACACACACACACACACACACACACACACACACACACACACACACACACACACACACACACACACACACACACGGGACAGGAGAGGAGAGGAGAGGAGAGGAGAGGAGAGGAGAGGAGAGGAGAGGAGAGGAGAGGAGAGGAGAGGAGAGGAGAGGAGAGGAGGAGAGGCAGCTCCCCCAGGAGCTCATCCTACTTTTAAAGATTCTGGGAATCAGAAGTGAAGCAGCACTCGGAGCTGCTTATCTGATGATCTGACGCGATCCGCTTCTCCTGTCGATGTTTGTGATTTGCTGCCATCTGTTGGTGATCTAGTAAATATTTCACACTGCAGTTAAAGGATTCTATCACCCAAACGTCATTCAGACAACAATTAAACACGAGCAGACACGTTGCGCTTGTTGTTGTTTTTTGGGCCTGTATTTTGTTTTTTCTTTAATCTGTCAACATAATAAGAGAAACCTAAATTCCAATAATAATGTTGTCTCCTGTACCAGATGAACCACCAGTTCGTGTCAATGGATCAATGAGAACCTTAAATAAAATGAACAAATAATGCAGACTGGCTAGGAAAACTACCTGGTTTAAATGAGCACTGTAAAGTGTAAAAAATATCTATTTTAATGAAGACATTCCACAAATGTAAAGAATCACAAGATGAATTATTTTTCTTACATCCGTATTTTTTTTCCAACTCATTTATTTATTCAAACAGGGAAGTTGATTGAAACAGAGACAGTTGGACGAGATGATGGAGGCCGTCAGTAAGTATTCTCCTCAGTTACCTGTTAAACCTCCTCAGTTACCTGTTAAACCGGTGCCCAGACTGGTTTTGCCGCTGGTGTATCGGCTGTGCGGGGGGCAGAATTGGTTTGCGACCCTGGCACAGCCTGTTGCCTGGCAGGGAAAGAGCAGGATCTCTCCTCACTGGTCCAGAGATTTCACTCCTCCGCAAGCTGGTTGGCTCTGATTTGGCGTGCAGGCCGGACAAGACGGGAGCGCATGTCTTTGGGATGATGGTGGTCATGGTGCGAGTCAGGACTCTTCCTCTCCTAGAGGCCAGTGAGGACGAGGCTGAGGGTTGTTGTTTCTTGTCGGGAACTTTTTTCTGGCTGGGATGCTGAGGCTGCAGAAGAGCCTGATTGCTCAACATCTTACACTCCAAAGCTTTAACAGCCTGCTCAGTGTAGGCCTGCGATTCAGCCCGCACCTGCGAAATCAGAGACTCGATCTCATACCTCAAAGTCTTTTGAGTGGCTTCAAGCTTCTTTCCAAAAACTTCACACAGCTCCTCCTGCTTTGCATCCAGTTTCACTGTGCTTTCTCCAGGCTCGACCTCCTCTTGGTTGCCCTGGTCATCCTCCTGCTCCAGCCTTCCTTCTCTGTCCTTCAGTTTTTGCATTAGCTCCAGAATGCTGCTGCTAGAGGTCCTCGTGTCCACCTGGGATCTAATCTGGGTGCGCACTTGCTGAAAAACGGACTGAAACTTGTCCTGGATCTTCTTGTCCTCCTCCTCTTCCTCCTCTGGACGTACAGGGTTGATCCCCTCTTCTGCTGCAGAGGCTGGATCAGCCTGCTTCTCTTGCTGGTCCAGCTCATCCTGCTTTCCATTCACAACAATCCGTGGATTTGCTTCAGTTGGCGATTTGCTCATTTTCTTTGCTTCTTGTACTGACAGTTCTCTTCTGCTCACCTGTGCTGAGCTACTACAACAACATGAGGAGTGTTGCGGTGGGAGGGTTTTTCCAGGTCTGTAGAGAGTTTGAACACCAGGGGATTCAGATCTACTGCAAGGCAGCGCGGTGATTAAGCAACAGTGCAAGAGATCAGCACGTCAAATATCAAATAAATCAGCATTCAGAAGGTAAATGAAACTAGACTTTGTTCTCCTTCCCTTTGATGATTAAGGTGAACACAGAAATGCTCAGTTCTGCTGCTACATGCTCAGACTGCTGGGTGCTCCTATGATACAGCAGCACCTCTCCCTTAAAAATGATCTTTACATTCATGTCACTTAAACGTACATATTACTGCCTGTCTTAATTTTCTCTAGTTTTGCTGATGCTGAAAACGGTCCATCAATATCTGAAGGTGGAGTTGCCCGGAGCGCCGCATGAGGACATCTGGAGATGCAAACAGGGCCCTGGACCATTGATACATTCATCCACAGTCAGATTAGACATTAACTCCTATATCTGTAATTATAATGAACAGATATACAGTAAATCTGAGTTGATTTTGATTTACAAATATTTGAAGGTCAGTGTGAGCCCCTTGACTGAACATCAGAAGCAGATGTTTGAACAGATTTTCTTCCCAAATGCATTTCAGGATCCTTTGTGGGCACATAAACAGTCAATGAGGAACAGGACCCGCAGCTGACAGTGTGAAATCAGTCATGTGCTCTATGGTTGTACCGTACGTGTTTCCCATGACAACTGAGAACCTCCTGGCAGCAGCATGACAAACAAACATCTCACGGTCCCTCCATGATGGGCGGAACCCAAAGGAATAGTGAAAAAGCTCCCTGGAGTGAGTTGTTTGTGGAATGTAGAGCAGGTTGTAGTGATGCCCTTCATCAGCATGCTGTGTGGATAAGCTCAGAACGAAAGGTGTGAGAGCGGCCAATTGTTCGTTTTTTACTGTTTAACCTCATCATTGATAGTTACTGCAATATCAAGTAGTGACAATGATGAGGATGATAAAGGTGAAGGTGATTATGGTCATGATAATAATGGTGATGCTGATGCTGCTGCTGCTGATGATGATGATGATGATGATGATGATGATGTCATGATCATGATAAGAATGAAGGCAACAATGATTATGTTGATGCTGATTGTGCTTGAGATGATCATGATGATTATGATGGTAGTGATGATGATGATGATGATGATGACGATGATGGTGATGAGTGTGATGATGACAATGACAGTGGAGATGATACTGATGATGTAATCATCATCACCATGATGACAGTGTCGTGACAATATAATGGTGATGATGATATTAATGATAGTGGTGATGATGAGGATGAGGATGATTGTAATGATTATGATAGTGATGATGATGATGGTGGTGATGACGATGATGATTTTGGTGATGTTGCAATGGCAGTGATGATGATGATGATGATGGTGATGATGATGATGGTAATGATGATGGTGATGGTGATGGTGATGGTGATGGTGATGATGATGATGATGGTGATGATGATGATGGTGATGATGATGATGATGGTGATGGTGAAGATGATGATGATGAGGAGGAGGAGGAGGAGGATTGTAATGATGATGGTGATGATGGTGATGATGATGATGATGATGATGATGATGAGGAGGAGGAGGAGGAGGAGGAGGAGGAGGAGGAGGATTGTAATGATGATGGTGGTGGTGATGATGATTTTTGTGATGATGCAATGGCAATGATGAGGAGGAGGAGGAGGAGGATTGTAATGATGATGGTGATGAGGGTGATGATGATGATGATGATGGTGGTGGTGGTGGTGGTGATGATGATGATGATGATGAGGATGAGGATGAGGATGAGGATGAGGATGATTGTAATGATGATGGTGGTGGTGATGGCAATGATGATTTTTGTGATGATGCAATGGCAATGATGAGGAGGAGGAGGAGGAGGAGGATTGTAATGATGATGGTGATGATGGTGATGATGATGATGATGATGGTGGTGGTGGTGATGAAGATGATGATGATCTGTTTGTTCTGTTTAAAGCTGATTCCATCATTCAGAGGATCAAAAATCCACCAACAATCCAACTTTCCATCCACATCCTGGACAGAGCTGAACACACGTTGCTTTTGCTCCAGATTTGGGGGACAAAGTGTCCGTGTCAGCGTCCATGACTGGACTCAGAGGTGTCCTCTCACACCCAGAGGTGCTGAGGTCCAACTGTCCACCGGCACAACAGGACAGTGGTTTCTAAATGACTCAAAGTGAACGTTTTTAATACTTGCAATGGGGCACTATACCAGCACGCACCTATATCATCACTATTCATCCCACAACTTTTACATGTAAATTTGTACAGTTTTGACTGGTTGATGTGTTCTAACTGTAGCAATTATTTGTAATTATAAATAAAAAAAACAATAAAATGATTGATTTACACTCTAAAATTCAACAGCCGGTCACAGTTATGGATGTAGAAGCAGGTGTGAGGAGGCTGAATAGGCGGGAGGTTTTTCAACGAGCCCTGCATGAGTGAACCTCCTCTCACCACTGAGCAGGAACATCTGGACATCCCTGAAGCAGCTGGAACGTTACGCTGCACTGGACATCTTTGCTGTATAAGTCTTCTCGGTGCAGGTATTGACTACTCTGTAGCAAAGACTTGAGATTAATTTGTTGATCCCGCTGATTTCTGCCTGAAATCATCATTAGCTCTTGTTTTCAGCACGAGCAGGGCAGCTTTCTCGGCTTTGATCACCTGACATTCTGGGTTGGAAATGCAAAAAAAGGTCATTCTGATGCAAAATTTCTGCCTTGTGTTTTCCGGGGGATGACTAAATCCCACGCACATCGAGCTTCATCAGAGCGTCAGCTCGAATGGTGCATTGCTCACCAGCAGGTGGCGCTCTCATGGTATTTATGCATGATTCCCCTGCATGACTTCCTCCTGCAGGTTCTGCATTTGCAGACTGATTCTTATGTTTCAGTTATAGTTGCTCCCAGTAACAAATGGTGTGATGTCACCATGTTAGAGCGAGGGGCAGTTATTAAATATTAAATACTTAAATATAAATGCAGTGTGTGGGGTGACACCCCTCAGGGATGGAGGTTCCTGCTGGGCTTCCACCCTCAAGGACCCTTGAGTCTACGTTTATTTCCAAGATATCAGAACCGTCAGGAGGAAACCTGGACTTCATCCATCATGGAAATCAGCCAGATGATGAGATGGTTCCAGTGGTGAACTGGGAATATTGGGTCTCTTTAAAGCTTAAATGTTACAGCTCCTGTTCTGTGTTCTGATAGCATCTCATTGATCAGGTGGGCGACAGCAGGGGAAACAGATGAAACGGGTCTTTGTGCCTTTTGGTAGCTTTCACCATGACTTTGCATTTTTTAAGTGGGTGTTGACATCTGGATCTCGTTTTCCACCCCCCAAAATAAGAGAGGGGGGGGCAGTTCTTCCACTGAGGCAGCTCATTGGTTGATGTCAAAAAGGCAGGAAACAGATGCTGGAGGGTCTCCAGAAGAACAAAGGGTCTGGGTCTGGAAGAATGAAACTCAAGAGCTTCCTGATGGCTCCAAAGGTTCAACCAAGATGCTCTGAAGGAGATGGACATTAGCTCAGAACCCAGCTAGAGTGCAAGGTAAACAATCCCCATCATCCATCCATCCATCCATCCATCCATCCATCCATCATCCATCCATCCATCCATCCATCCATCCATCCATCCACCTATCCATCCATCCATCCATCCATCCATCCATCCATCCATCCATCCATCAGATCCAGGCATGTCCTTGAGAGCTAATATGTGGGATGAGATTTACATTTGCGCCTACAAGAGTCTTAATCTTCTCATTTAAAGGAGTATGTGGAGTACTGCGGAGGGTCTGGAATGCAGCATATTGCCATGAATACATCTGATATTATCACTGCAGTCAATCTAATCAGGCATGAATGTGGACATGTCCCACAATGCATCACTGGTATAGAACCCTGCATTACCGTTGACTGATGCACAGGAGCATGGAGGCTAATCTATGAGAAGCTGAGGGGGAGGCTGAAAGACTGAGAGGCTCAAATCTCAGAGGACCTGGATGTTCTGCAGCTCACAACGCAAAGGGCAGATTTCTACATTTGAATTTTTACATGTTCTCAAACAAAAGTCCATGTAAAGTCAACTAATGAATATGATTGTGTCACTTGTGTTTGTGGTCTGATCATGTCAAGAATGTGTCACCTTCAGCAAATACCAAACAGCTGCTATGCTCAATCAGCCCCTTACTTTGCTTGAGCAATAACAAACTGGAGGAATTTCTTGTGATATTACTGGTGTCAGGGAGCTGAAGATCCCGGTGGACTATGGTGGCAGCGGTTATTGACTGCAGATCTTCAGCAAACCAGCTCAGGATCGTCCCACTGTGTTCCTGGGAGTCATTCCAAGGCATAACCATCAGGTGAAGGGACCAGGACAACTACTATGTTCAGCACAATCTTGGGCGATCTGGGACCTCATCACTGATTCATTAACATGATTTCTCCTCAGGGTTTTCGGGCCGGAAACTTCAGGTCCCTCTTTGAAGCCACTGAAGTGGACCAGAAGGCCAGAGGAACTCTGACTGTTGTAGCACCAATTGGAGTCTCAGAGAATGTGTGGACCCAAAGAGGTAATGTTTCAGCTGTTCATTTATATTAAGTTCTTCATTTAAAACCCTCTTTGATGGACCTGAAACAATCCATTCATGAGTTTGTCAGTTACTGAGAGGACTACAGCGACATAAAAAAAGGTGTTAAAAATAAACCATTTTTATTTATACAGGCTTGACTCAAGCGAGACACAATTCAGCTTTCATTAATGAAAACATAATCTTTACACTTTGACTCGGGCAGCCATCAAGAGGTTACGCTTATTAATTCCTTATTTTAAGTGTACTTCAGTGGGTATAAGTAGTCTACACGTCCCTTAAAATTCCAGGTTTTTGTGATGTAAAAGAAGAAGGTACGTGAGCCACAGATCGCCATCCCCCAGTGAAGTCTGATGGAAACAGCATCATGTTTTAGGGAAGTTTTCCTTCATCTACAATCAGGGCTTTGTCAAGGTGGAAGGAATAACAAACTATTCCTCATTCCAGTCAAGTAGAACAAGAAGTTTCAGTTAGAAAAATAACAACGAAAAAGAATTTACACCGTTCAATACAACAATAACCCAGCGGTGTGGTGATTTTACCAGGAAGAGTACCGGTAGGTAAATATCTCTAAGCTATGACTAATGCTAATAGTCTCTCACCTCTTACGAAATCTAAAGGGGCCACAACAAAGTGTTAGTTTAAGGGGTTGAATGTTTGTGTCACAAGGTTATTCTATGCTTTTTAAATCTCCTCCAAGATTTCAACTGTTTACATTATAAGTCACATTAATATGTTGGCTTCTCTTGGTCTTATTTTTATACGTCACAAAATCTGTTCATTTTCCCGGGGCGGTGGAGACTTTTTATATCCACTCTTTGGATTACTGTTAAATTGACCACAAACCTGAACAAGATATCGTTTCATTACTTTCATGCCAATAAAACTTTAAATGAAAACCAGCTTTCCAAAAAAAAAGTTTCCTCTCCCCGAGGCAGGATACACCCAGGAGTCACCAGCTGATCGCTGGGTTAACATGGAAACACAGACAACCATTCACATTTGGTCTGCAGGAGGAAGTACCCACATTCATACGGAGACAACATGCAAACTTCACAAGGGAAATTTGAACCTGCAACCTTCTGACTAGTTGGACCTCTGTACCACCCAGCATTGAATTGTAGTTCTAGGCCCGGGGTTTCTATAAAGCACCGAGACAATACGGATTGTAACAGATGCTATATAAATAAAGATGGACGAATTGGCGAGAACTGAGGGAGTGGCAACAGCAGTGATCCTCGTATATACATAAATATACTGTATATTAAAGCCACATAATTTGAGGCTATTTTGTGTTACTTTTTTCTGATCATAACTTTTTGATTTAATGATTTTATTCAGGATATTGATGCCAGGTGTCAAATGATCATTTCCTTGGTAGATTTGAGCTGTGACAGATGGTCCTGCATCGTTCCCATGGAGCACCGTCCTCCTTTCCCCTCCGCACGTCTCACCGTATTGTTTTCAAATGATGTTTTTCCCAGATGTGTGTTCATATGGTGCAAAGCCTGATGCTCTAAACAGGCCATTCTCTATGATCAGTTCAAGGACCCACGGCAGCCAGTGGCTCTGCACAAACATGGAATCTTTGTGTCCTCAGAAGGAAACTTGTAGTCATATGTGATCTCTTCATTGATGCTGATTGGCTGCCGGGAGTATATCACTATCTTCTTCTGGGACTCCACAGTGATGATCTTTGCGTAGCAGTTAGGCTACAAACAAAAGACATGATCAGGTGTCAACTTTCTGATTATTAACATTTAACATCGACACGGGTGACTGTTACTCACATTACAGCTGTGGTTAATAAATCTGGCCACGTTTCCACATTTGGTGGCGTCAATAATAGTTTCCTGATCAATTCTGAACATGTAACTGCTTCTAATGCCGCTTTCTTCATATCTCTGCTCTCTCATGTCAGCAATGACCTAATGAGAAATAAAAGAGATTTTCTTTTATATTCCTAGTGAGAAGAACCTGAAACGAGCAAAGGTTCTTAAGGAGCTACTGTGTAAATTATAGAGAAAGCAAAAACATCCCAGTGAGAACTTGTGTGCCTCCTACCTGTCTGATGATTTCGCCCACATACTCCATCACCATCTCTTCTGCTGCTATAGGTTCCATAGCGAACAGGCCCCACTCATGAATGTGACTTGGACTGAAACGGGTCATTTTCTTACGGAACTGTTATTTTTTTCAGCAGGAGGGGGAAAAACATTGGTCAATGTCTTATAATTTGGAGGCCAAATGACAGTAGCAAACTTTTCCGCATAGATTTGTCACGGCAGTTTCTTTCACACCTTCAGTTGGTTGAACTTGAGCAGGTCACTATCACAATTGAACGAAGACAGGAGACGACGCTGTTCCAACCTGAAGTCGGATCCCCAACGCAGTGATGTTGACTGTTGGCCGGCGACGCCCGTTCCCTGAACAATATTTGATGGCAGTCAGCACTAAAAGTGTTAAAATAGATGCTGAGACGTTCCCAACTGCACCTCTGGAATACCTGTGTAGATGGAAGCTCAGCGGACAGCTCTGTGTTGTTCATATACGTCCGTTTATCTTTGGTACTGGTTCTGTAGAACCCTTCACTCCGAGCGGAGCCGGTTTTGTGCTGAGGTAGCCAGGGTTGAGGTCTGTCCTCCTTCTCAGTGGGAACCTTTGTCAGTAAGCAGCAGTTAAGGATGACAAGCTGAAAGTAAAAAGATAAATGTATGTTCGGACACTGAACTCATCGGAAGCTCAGATCCACTCCGTTGAACATAAACATCCATCACAACAGCTAACTTGTCTTTCTCCCTCTGCCTCTAGTGCAGGCATGGGCAAACTACGGCCCGGGGGCCACACGCGGCCCGTTAAACGTTTTAATCCGGCCCGCCAAACTTGAAAAATTAAATGAATAAACCTTGTTAATGTTATATTTTCACTGCAATTCTGGTGTTTTCCCACTAGAAAAAAGACAGTCAGGAGGAGAGTGATGGTGATATCCTGAAGGATAACAGAACTTTCAGTGCTTTAAAATAGAAATGGTTATTAATTTTTTTAAAAAGGCACATTTTATTCATTTGATTTTAAGTGTTTTAAGACTCATTCCAAAGTCAGATATTTTGTTGTAATGCTTCTCTTCATTTTCATTTGAAATTAAAGCACATGTTTTCTCCATATCCCAAGATGTGTATTTTTTCTCCAATGAGGTGAGGTTACCGAAGCACTCCATCCATCCATCTGCTCCTGGTCCGGCCCCTTTGTCAAATGTTAGAACCCATTGTGGCCCACGAATCAAAATGTTTGCCCACCCCTGCTCTAGTGGCACCCATTAAAATAGCCAAATATATCAGTGTCATGAATGAATCCGGCATTTATGATTAAAAAGCACGTAAAATGTTCTGCATCGCAGGCAGATCACGCCACTAGAAGGAGGATATGAGGGTGAGGTGTCCACAGGGTGTCATTGATCCACCCTTGGCCACAGCCCTGTGCCTGCAGCCTGTCATAGGCACAGCGCAGCAGCTCGGAATCTTCTTCATCCAGGCCATCCTCCCAGACCTTGTGAAGAATCCTCCTTTCCCCACCAGGTGAACGGCGCCTGTAAGAGGAGGGAGAAACTCCAACTCTTTTGAGTGATCTCTGCCGTTGAGAGAGTTTCCACCTCCTCTTTAACTTCTTGTGTTTTCTCTCCAGGAAAGCGTCCTCGCTCTCTCTCCAGCTTCCTTCATAAAGACGCCCGGGCATGTTCTCCAGTCCTTGCAAGGGTTTGGCCCGTACCCCTGAGCCGCTCCAGGTTTCCCTCCCATCTGAAGAGAGTGAAGAGGAGTCTGAGATGCAGCATGGTGACGACACGCTATGAGAGTCGCACAAAAGAGTTTGTGAGGTGTTTTTCCTCCTGTAGAACACATCTCCCCGGGATAGGATGATGTCCCTCCCAGGAGTCTTTGGGGCTCTGACGTATGAGGCAGCGGGCAGCCTGCATGTGCTGCATTCTGCCATCTCCCTGTCAGATTCACCCACAGAATTGCAAAGGGTCCAGTAATTTTTATTCTCTCGGCCAGGCGTCCTGGGTCTGTCCTGGTACAATGTCTGCAACGGCGTGGAGGAAACTGCGAAAGGCTCAGTGTGTGCTTCATCAGCCGAGTCCTCAGGTTCCAGTTCAAACACGATCCCCATTCCCGGCGTTTGCGGTCGGTCCATCTCCTGCACTGTTGGGGACGTCGGCTTACTTCTCAGGAGCAAGTCGGGGTCACTGTCCACCACAATACCTGTCGGAGTCACAGGTCTCAGGGGTTCCACAACAGATCCCTGTAGCGAGGCAGGATCCTCCAGTTCTGCGTCAAGGTCCAGCTCTGCTATGACAGAAAATTGTGGACAAACACGTTCTAAAACCACAGTTTCCACTCTTTATCAACACATTTAACTGTTACACTATAACACACAACCCTTTTAGCTTCTGTTTACAAGACTGCCGATCAAGGTGTTACATGATACCTTGGAAAATGCTGATACGACCATATTATCGGCGTTCCTGATGTGTTCTCATTACAGAACATATTATAAGAGGTCTGAACTTTAATTATGGTTTCCTATGCATACATCGGCTCTAATGCTGTCAATTATCATCAATCATTGCGCCACAAAATCTTGAACATCCACCTGGAAATCCTACAAGCGGCTGGGATGGTGCATATTCCGGGGAGTCACTGTTTTGGAACCCACTAACAGGGTCCAGTTCACAGATGTCGTGCTGACAAGAGTTGCAACGGCCGTCCTCGGGGTCCTCCGCGTCGAAGGGACCCGACCAGTTTTCTAGACATAGGTCCAGCTCAGCGCCCGGGGTTAGTGGGGCCAAGGGGGTCATGGGAGCCTCTATTAGCATTGACTCGTCGTCTGACGACACTATGATGCAGTCTTCGCTGCTGTCGTCCGCACGCTGCTCCTCCTGCATGTCTTCATTTTCAAGACTGAGCTCAGAATAGGATGATTCCTCAGAACTCTCCGAGTGGGACGAGTCAGAGGAGTCCAAGTCAGAGGAGAACTCACTAGGGGAGCTGCCATGTGACATATCATCTGATGGGTGGAATAAACACAAGTGTAAACTCAAGTGTTACTTTCAGTAGTATTCAGTATTGCAGTATTATGACCGGAGGTAGATTTTACCTAAACATTGGACGTCTTCAGTGGTTTGAAAGATGCTGGAATCCTCCTGCGAATATTTCTGTGCTCCCACCTCTTCCTCAGCCTCATCATCACCGTCTCCAATAGACTAATTACAACCAAAACAGGAAATGTGTTATGCAATCCTTAGAAATTCCAATTCATAATTACCCTGAGCGCCTTAAGGTTCCGATATCTTAGTGGGTGCTGGAAGGGACATGCGAGCTTCATCAATCCGTGTACATGGGTGTTGTAGTAGCTCTGGAAAAGGCTTGCCAGAGGAACCCTGGGGGGGCACTCCGGAACCATGGGGTGGCAGACCGGCCCTCCAGCTCTCACCAGAAGCATGAAGCAACTGGGATGAAGGTCAAATCTTCTAAATTTATTTAAATTAAATTGAATTCTAAAATTTGGGTCTGGTCCCAACATGAATTGTTGACTCCCAAGATGTTCCGGTGGGTCCTTTCTGGTTGTTCCTCAGTCAGGGTTGGAGACCAAAGATGACCAGGCTTTTGTGGTCTTGGGAGCAAACAATTCCTTCAAATCTATTCTTAAAGCCCATTTTTACAGACAAGCTTTTATGCGATCGTATTGTCCTTCTGTCCTTAACTGTTGTTATGCTGTTTCTTTTTTATTAAATGTGCTCTTTAATGGAACTGATAATTATTATAATATATGCCAATTTTGAATTAAAGACAAAATTGTAGTAAATAACACAGCCATAAAACATTCTCAATTTATTCAGTATGCTAATAAAAAACACACAAACATGCTAATAACTTTCCATATTTGATTAACCCCTCTTCATTAACGTTTAATTAATACAAGTGGTTCTTGATGCAGTTTGGTTCTTGAACACAACTGCTTGTTTGATGTTTCTAATGATTCAGGTCGTGTTTATGACTGTAGATTCTTCTATAGTTTCATAGTTATCGCCACAACCACCCGGAAACGGGACCTAGCGTATGCGTATGTTGTCAAGTTTTATATTAAAATAAATAAATAAAATGAATTCACTGAACAATCTTCAGCTTATGGCACTATCCCCATAGAAAATCAAGTCTTTACCAAACTTTGAGGATCGTCAGTCATCAAACCCTGATGTGGTTGGTCTGAAGTTTCTTCTTTTGTGTAAGCTTCTTTTCTTTTATCTCCATCATCATCGTCATCATCATCGGAGTCAAGTATATGTGGTCTTGCATGTCTGCGTTTGGCTCTATTAGGTATAAATGTGTCATCGCTCAGTTTTTGAACTGGAAAAAAGAAAAAACCACAATCAGAAGCAGACAGTTGCAGCCATTGTAACCAAGTAGGAAAGATTTGATCCAAAACACTGACCAGAGGTGTCATGAGCTGAGCTTAACACACTGTCTGTGTCCTTTGATGAGGCAGAATCACAGATTTGTTTTCGTTTTACCTGCAGGATTAAACGTTTTATAACATGACATCAATCAGGAAAAAGGCTGGAAACGGCTCGTTACTTTTATAAGACTGAAAATGTAAAGTATCAATACTCATCTTCTATATTTGTGTATTTTGAACAAGTGAAATCAGACTTCCTTCTGTATAAATCTGACTCTGGCAAGAAATTCTAAACTATTTAAAAATACAAAAATAAAAATACAATTTCACTACTGTAAAGTCAGCCTAGTGTCTCATGCGCAGACACCTGCTGGAGAAAAACACAGCAATATAATTTGTACACTAATTTGAGACCCATTAAAATAGCTCCCTAAAACTCTGTGGGCCACATTTGTAACTATGACAGGAACTACCATTAATGTAAGGAAATGTTCATTAGCTGTGTGCAGGAGCTTCTGAGTGTATACATTATGAACCATCATTATTATAACAGTAGAACCTCCTTTCTGTATAGCTGGAATGCATCCATCTAGTGATCTAGTATAGTACTGTCATGGCAGCACTAGTTTACCTTGAAAGATGGCAGTGGAGGTTTTTTGCCCTGTTCTATCCTGAGCCATCCATGGGGATTAATTGCAGTTCTGCTCTTTTCCCCAACGGTTGTTTCTCCTTTTAAAGTAGAATCCTGCATCTAGTGAATAAAATTACAACAGTAACGATGAACAAACCGTGTTAAGAAAAGCAAATTCATCTTTCTAAAACTTGTAATTATTCAGAATTTAAGGAATTACCTTTGTTTTCCTATCTTCACACTCCCACCAGTCTTCAAACCTCTTAAAAGCAATTCCTTCAATCATCCTACGTGTGATGTCCTTTTTAATAATTACCTTCAGCTCATCAATGATGACTTGTAAAACCTTTTCTATTGTAAGCTTATGGGGATTTTCCCTCACAACTGGGAAGTTTGGCGGCGGGACAAAGGGGTTAAATTTGAAAGGTGAAGGCCAGGGAGGCAGTGGGAAAGGTAGAGGAGTAGTGCCATTGCTTTGAGAACTTGTATCCAAAGGAGCAGGGGGCACCATGGGAAATGGAAATCTGAACAAAGGTGGTGGAACACATGGTGGTACCATCAGAGGTGGAGGGGGTCGGAGAAATGTAGGTGGAGCGGGAAGAGAAGGAGGAGGAATGGTGGGAGGTGGGATGGGGATGTGCTGGCCTGGTGGCGGGACCCACCCTGGAGGGGGGAAGGGAATTGTCCCGTTCAGCAGGTGAGGTGAGACAGGAGGAAATGGAGGGATGGGTAAAGGAAAGGGGGTCTTCGTTGGCTGGGAACAGTTCGACTGAATTCTAAAAAGGGGAAGAGAGGCGTTTTCTGTAGAGGGAAAGGATGGAGGGTGAGCAAAAGAGGTCTCCTCTGTTGGTGCGTGTGACTTGTTGGCGTTTTCATCTGCTGCCTGATGCTCCTGGATGAGGCAGAAAGACTGGATTTTAATTATTAATAGAAATAGGAATCTTACTTTGGGTGAAAAATGGAACTTTTGAAATGCTGAGGGGTAATAAAGTATCAGTATGAGACATGAGAAAATGCTAATGGACTTTAAGTGTCTTAAATATAACAAAAATCTGTAGAAAAGGCCCATTTTATCCAATTTTTCCTCATTTGTATGTATTGTTTTATTAAACAATTTATTTGTTGTTAAGTTGGGGTTTCTACTGAGTATATCAGGTGATGCAATAAACTTCATATATATAAATGGTAGGAAGGAAGTTTAAGATTAAGAAAAAAAGTGGAAAATGTACTGCTTGTACGTGTTTTACTTGAGTAAAACGTTGGTAAAAGCATAATTTAGGTAAAGAAACGAAATGCTAACATTACCAGTGTAGTACCTTTAAACGAAGGAATGGCTGCATCTGTTTCGCTTCTGTTCCGGTGCTGCATTCTGCCAGAGTGATGTCAGGTGAGCGAGGAGATTGTGCATGTCTTGTTAGAAAAGACACCGCTTGTGCAGTTTCATCCTCCTGGTTTTCCTCCGTAAGTGAAGAATCCCTTTCAGAGCTGGTAGTGCAGGATGCAGAGGAAGTGGGTAAATGGTCTGAGGCCGGGAGGGAGTTGGCTGAACTAGTTGGGCGGTCTTCAGAGGACACATCAGCCTCCAGAGTCTTTCCACACATGACTGAAAGAGGGGAATTCTTTCTGTTTATTAGCAAACTTTCAATACGGGAGTCCAGGCTCTCAACTTTAGAGGGTTTGGAAAAGCTAATAGACTCAACTGGTGTGATATTAATGTTGAGAGTTGCTGAAGACGCGCAGTTTCCATAGGATGAATTAGGAGTTGCAGAAACCACAGGTTCTTGAAGGGGGGTAGACACTGCACTGTTGTGAGGAGAGGATTGTGCACTGTCATCCCACACTTCAAGATCCTGACTACTACTGAGTAAAGGTGCACAAAGCGCGTGTGGTGGCTGTGGTTTCTTCAAAAAGAAGAAGTCCGTGACTTTGCCCCTGTGAGGGCCCGTGGATTTATGGCTGCAGACGTCTTTCCTTAAAGGTTTGGGAACACTGAGAGTAAAAGACTCTCCCTGGAGGACCGGAGTTGCCTGAAGGCTGGAGTAGCAAGAGTCCTGGGAGAGAGGCGTGGCGGAGAAGAAAGGGGTGCGGGGGGTTCCCTGAGAGCATGGTGTACACATGAAGCTGCAAGGTGTATCCTGGCAAATACTGGAGTAGGCTGTGTCCTGGGAAAGGGGTGTGGCAATCATTGTGGGGCTGGACACACTGCTGTGCTGCTGTGACACACAGATAGGATAAAGAAAAGAGAACAGCAGTGTTTTAAGGACACTCATAGACACGTGATTATGTGTTTACGTAAGACTAATGTATTTACTGCCAAACTGTCAATCAAGCCTTGAAGCGCCTGTTCACTGCTGCCGACTGGCAACGTCCAAGGGGTGTAAAGGCCACGCAGGAGGAGCTGGATGTAACGTTCCCTGTTTTCACCTGACAAAGACATCTGTTTTTACTTATTCAATACCATCAATAAGCAATGATAGGAAAGCCAGACTGTTGCTAGAGGCCCGTTGGTTGTTGTGGTCCTGCTAATGTATGAATGCATGGAACATCGTAACACAGAGGTGCACGACAACTGTCCACGAAGACGCCGTCAGACCGCTGATATAAAATATGAGCCAGCGCGTAAACCAGTGGTCACTCTCTGCCCACATGAGGGAAAATTAGAGTCTTCAATCATTGGCGGCAGGTTTATATTCTACATATTTACATCCTTCTGTCATGGTTAATGTAATTTGTTGCTTACAGAGTCAAACCTTCGAGTAAGCCAGAGCCTTAACTTTGACTTAACTAATACATTTTTCTCCACAATGTATGAATGACAGAAGATTCTAAACTCAACTAATCCCACCTAAGCTTTTATCTTCTACCAGAGGGCCAGAAAGAGTATGTTTTTAAGAGTATTTTCTTCTGATTCTTTACCTTTAGGGTCGATTTCCACATGGATGATATTTCCCATCACTGATGTCTGGTGCAGGTGCTGCACGGCGTCTTTCGCTGCCTTCACTGTGTCAAAGATGACCTTTGCAATTCCTAGATGCTTTTTGTTTTTTGGATTGTAAAATATCTCCACTTCTTCAGTGTTTCCATGGATTTTGCACATGTTGGTCAAGAACGCCTCGCTGACATTGTCATTCAGCCTGGAAATGGTGAGTTCTTTAGGAGGGACTGGGCCGATGTACCATTTATCCACCTGAAAGGATATAAGCGGAATTATTCTTGGTCTGATGTAACTAAATTCACTGATAGGATCCATCTGCTGTGTACATTTGACTTTATTCAGTTTTCAGTTTTGTCCTCCTTGTGTTCTCTAACGTCCCTCCCTCCTCCCTTAATTACCCTTATGTGTCTCACCTACGTCTAATTACAGGTTAACAATTTTGATTGTATAAGACGCTATATAAATAAAGATTGATTTGATTTGGTTGATCTGAGGCAATAATAAAGGAATAAACTGTTGCACACCATTTATTCTGCTTCTTGATAAACTAGTTTGGGGTAAATCTGTTGGAGAGGAGAAAAAAAAGCTTCATCCTCACAGGATTAAACGTGTTTAATCCATTTTTGTCTGCACAACATCTCTGTGGAAATACCTTAAATTTAGCAGGTAAGAGCCAGGTCCTGTTATTTCTGCTCCACAGCCTGCAGATGCGTGGATCTTTGACCGTGTCCAAAGGTTCCAATCCTGCTGGTAAATCCGCCAACTACCAACAACAACCACATTATAACACAGGCAAAAGCCTGATAAACACCAGGAATATTGTAATATAAATATAAATATGCTTACAGGTATATTAAAGCGTATCCCATCAAAACGATACACCTTGTAGAATCCTTTAGTCAGGGCAGGGTCAATAATCAGCTTGTAACTTGTCAGATGTTGAGGCACCGTCTCTCTCTCAGTAGTTTGTTTTTCACTTTCCATTACATTGGTCAAAATCTGAAGAATAAATGAAGATAAATATAGATTAACGACAGCTACCGTTAGCCGCTAGTGAGGAGCAACACACCCACAGGTGATGCAGAGAGCATCACCTGTTACCTGGATTTTTTTGTTTTCAAAAAGCAGCTGGCGGCCAAACTACTAGACTACAGACTAAATGTCGCATGACACGACCATCCGACGATAAATGTAGATAAATGCATCCTACCTTTACCGAAGTTTTATCCGTTTGTGCAGCAACATTTTAGAGAATGTTCAGCTTTAGAGAATAAACAGTTCCTCGCCCTGCCTGGAAAATGTATTCATCCGCCAAAAGATACAGACGAGATATAGATCCTCAAATGATGCGGAAGGATAAGATAAGCTATAATAAGATAGGATGAGGTAAGATAAGCCGTTATTTATAAAGACAATTTAAGGAAAAGATTAAAAATATATTATTCAAATAGATATTTTAAAAAATTAATCGACAGAAAGGTAATACCTCACAGAGTAAATAGGAAGAAATGGATGCACTGTAAAACCAAAAATTAGCTTTAGTGACACTACACTTGAATATAACTATTATAACCAGTGCAATAATGTGCAGGCTAACAGGAGATTTGTGTTTTCCTCATGGCAGTAAACAGGAAGGAGCATCACGACTGTTCTTAAATTATAAATTACATATAGTTCTTCCCACATGTTGGCTGGAGCCGTCTGTCGGTGAAGGAGGCGAAGGCTTCTCTTCTCCACCATAAATGACAGATTAGCTGTCTCCCATCACCTCTGTCCAGGAGACAGCCCTGGACAGAGGTGGCCTTCCTTATCAGTCTGTCCAGCCTCTTGTCCCTGGCTGAGATGCTGCCTGTCCAACTCCACACAAGACAGCTGGTACCACCACAGAAGGACCTCAGGAGAACCACCTGTACTCCAAAAGACCTCAGCCGTCTGAGCAGGAACAATCTATGATGTGAGGTGGTGGTACACCCCCCCACCCCCCTGCTCTTGCTGTTCCCAGTAGATGGACTGGAATTGAACCCACTGGAGAATTTAAAAACCAAAACACCAAAAACATTGTAGACATAGGTAGACTGATAGAGGTGTATCAATAGGTGACGTTCTTGTCCACCAGAGAAGCACAGAAATAATATACATTCACAGGATACTCTATAAATGTTTTCTTAATGTAATTACCAATAAATTAACTTCTATTATTTAAAAAGGTTTGCAATATATTTTGCCGCTGCTCTATTGCTGCTACTGCCTTTTCCTCTAAATTAAAGTTTAAAAAATATGAGTTTTATACTGTATTCTAACAATATGAAGAATGTGGACAGAAAAATATACAAGAAATCAGTATTCCAAATGAATGGTTGTTAAATTCCAAATATAATGAGAATATAATTTATTTCTTTTAAAAAATGAAATAGTTGGAGATAATTACATGAATGGAGCAGCAGAGTCCAATCCCTAATTTACACAGATACAGCTAACACACACACACATGCAAGTCTCTTTCTAGGGTGGTTTCTGTTTATCTCTGGAGTATCTCTCCATGTGTATAAACCCACTTCCAAGATAAGCAGTCATCCATCATGTGTCTCCCAACAGAACATCTCCCAGAAAGGCTTGGCAGGAACTACAAGAAGGAGCTGGATGAGTTCAGGGCTGCTATTGTAGGTGGTCTGAAGGTTCTGCAGAGCTTAAGGGATCTTTCTACAGTCAACTGATCCAAAAATGGATCACTTTTGGTGGCTGCTTCAAGACCCGAATGTCTTAATACACATGTGAAATATTGTTTTTATTATCAGTGTTGGCCTCCAACAGAGTATTTGATCATTGAAATGATGAGTGACAACTGTTATGATGAAGGTGGTGGAGTGAATGCACAAGGTTGGTCTCAGGATGAGGGTGAAAACAGACAGCAGAAGAAGAAGGAAAGAAGGAAGGAGATACTTTGTTGATCTCACGAGGGAAAATGCAGTTTTACGCTGTTTTTAATTACCAACAGCTGAAGCTCTGAGTTAATCGACACTTCATTTAAGTAGATTATGGATGATTATACTCAGGATTTCTATGACAGAGCTGTGTGGTGGTATAGAGTATTTAGGATGCTTTTTATATCAAAAAGAAACTTATTCAGAGAAAACAACCAAAGAGGGACAACCAAAGTCAAGGAACAAATGGATTTTACTGCATCTTTCATGTTCCAAAAGTTAAAAAATGAAAGCATCACAGTTCTGATTACAGCATTTACACACACATACACATAGTGATATAAAACCCCTATGACAAATAAGAACGTTGGTCTCCGGTTTTCCTCGGAGCCCTGTGGCCAGGTCGGCACCCATGGGCTTCGGCTGGGCCCAGTGTGGGACACCTGGGTAGGGTTAATCTTGATTCAGGACTTGGCGTTCCGGAATCATTATTTTTGAGAGGGGTTGGACTACTGCCATATAAAATGGCCTAAGGATTACTTGAACAGGTTTAAAATTGGTTAAAATAAACTCAATTGAAGCTCTGTAAACCACAAACGCTTTCATAAGTATGGCTCAATCCATTTATCTATTAATCCATAGATAGAGACATATACCCAGGCTTCTGTCGCCATATAACCATGATTTTTCTTTACATGTATAATAAATAGTCCAGCTCTGTAACTGTGCATATCTGTGTGAAAAATAGCTTTTGTACAAGAAAAAAAAGTGGTCAAATCCAATGTAAGAACACACAGAAGAGCCCCAGGCAAGTGCTTGTAAACCAACAAGTATACAGACAAATATAAGCAATACACAACAAACATAAATATATGGATGCCTTCTAATAACACAGTTACCAACACTTCCATTATAATAGCTTGAAACGGCAAAAAACAAATTAAGTGACTCAGAAAAAAAGAAAACAACACTTTTGAGACCAGCGATTCAACTGTCAGGCTCTATTACAGTTGTGCAATACAGTAACCCAAAACGTCAAATTTACGTACCTATTTCTCTTGAGACCTTTAAGCCTTTATATACACACACACACACACACACACACACACTGATGGAAACTAAGGTGTTGGTTATGTGACCAGTATGAGATGTGGTGACATCTTGATAAAATAAAATACATGAAGACATTTCAAACAAACAAGGCGCTCATATATATTGATGACAATAGTTACGGTGTAAACAAAGCCATCTTAAAGACCACTACGTCATCAATGCACGCCATACGACAAGATGGCAGGAGGCAGTTACAGTGGCACATACAGCAGGTACGTAGTACATCAGGACACCTGAAGCAAAAACAGATACTTTAGGCAATTCACCTACGATGCAGCTGACCTTCTAAACATTTTTTTCAACTTGTATAACTTGATTTTTTTGACTGCTTTTAATTTTAAAATGCATGGAACCCTACTACTTTGTGAAAGCACAGCTCCAAACTTTCTTTTCACATTCACCATATATTTTTCACTTGCAGCTTACAATTTGTTTTCTTGATTTATATTAGGAAAATTCGCTGGTCTGGGATTTTTTTTTTATCCTTACACCCGTACTGTGATGCAGGGAACAATTTTAAAATGAAAATAAGCATAAACTGAGAGGTATTTTCAGCTTCTACTGATTGACTTTTGGTGAGCTCTCATGTCATCTACAAACACAAACATTGTAGAAATGCTCAGCAGAAGAATCTAGCAGAGCTGCAACCAAAAATAAAACATTTCTGCACTATGGGGAACAGAAAACAATGTTTAACTGCACTGTCCACTGCTGTTTAACAATAGCTGGCTCCATTTAAGGGAACTCCACAGTGGTCTTCAGGTCATCAGTTTCAGACCTGTGGTCCAGCTGGTTTTGGAGTCGAATGACCTGCTCCAGCTCCCGGATCTGTCGGTCTGTTTTGTGACTGACGAGGGTGCGGTAAAAGTGGACGGCGAACATGATAAAAACCAGCCCGAAGGGAACCATGATGCAGGTGGAAGCAATGGCAGCAGCCTCACCAGAACTTAGCGTGCCATTGTTCCCTTTGGCGTCGTCTTTGTTCTTCAGTGGTAAGAACTTCACCCAGCAAAGGAGCATCACCTCGGTCAGGAAGAGCAGGGTTCCGATGACGGTGGAAAACGCCCAGGCGAGTTCTATGTGGCGGTGCATGCGCTCGTGAGGAGATTCATTCACAGAATTGAGGTTGTGGACATTACTCACAGCTTCGAGGTTAGGCAGAATGCAGGTGCTGATCATGAGGGCAAAAAGGTGCACAGCAACCAAGACTGTGGTACAGGCGCTAAAGGCTATCAGCAGCCCCGGAGGATACGTATATTCACGCTCCAGCTGAACCTCCACCATGGCAACCTGGGAAAATGACATAAACGAGAGTATAGTTGAAATTCTCATTCAATGTCAGGACAATGTTTGTGTCCTAAACTTTTGAGTTTCCCTTTGTTCAATAATGCTGACCAGCCTGGCGACAGGAACGCTGCTTTTACATTAGTTGACCCATCAATTTGCTCTGTGCAAACCAAAGACGTCTTTTTGCTCATGAGGATAAGTAGAAGTAGTCACAAGTCAGGCCTGATCCAATTAAAAATGTTCCACTATGAAATATACATTAATTCCTGGGTAAATGTGCTGTTTGTTCAGTGAATAGACCAATAAATATATATAGACTCCAAATGTAACTTACTGGCACTGGTTAAGGTTCCGTTGCGGGAAACGTGCGGTTGACTACTAATAGCCGACAGTCAGTCAGAAGCCTATTTCATTTTCTCTTTATTAACATGACCAATAAATCTCTTGATGCATATGAAACACGTCCTATATGTGCTTGTGAGTACTCATGTCATGATGTTAGATTCCCCTTGCACATTATTCACATCCCAGTCAGTAGGCCCTTGAAAATATTTGAAAATGAATAATCTACGTCACATGCATATAGCTGACATCTAAGACCATAACCTCAATTCCGCCACTGAAGTTAAACTCACCATGGCGAATCCTGACAACAGAGCCGAAGTTCTGCTGGTGGCTTTCAATTTGGCTCGACTCAAGTAGAGTTTTCTCCATGACAGAGCCTGCATGGAGTGCTCGCTCAAACTCATTACGAAGGTTGTGTCAGTTCCCTTCTAAAATAGAAAAAAGGAAGTTTGGTGGCCTCTGAATCAGTTGTCTCCACCGGATGGTGAAGAGCGCAGATAAAGCACGCGTGAAACGGTTTTCTTTTTTTTTTTACGACCTCCAATAAGCAAAGCGCGATAGTGAACTGGACCCAAACTTTCCAACAACAGCTGACTTTGCTGTCAGAGCAGAGAGAAGCCAACATACCCATAATTCAACGCTCTCCGATGGCCCTGCAGCAGCCAGCACTCGCCCATAGAGGGCGCTCGTGTACTTTTAACATTCGCCGACGGGCGGTCAGAATAAGAAATACGTAACTTTTTTATGCAGAACTTTATTGGTATGAAAGTATACATAACACCAACAAAGTGCAGACGTCATGCACAACTGTTAAATCTAATGTTGTGCTCTATTGTTGTAGTTGCATCGTTGATATTCGAAGGGGGTTATCTTTATATTACAGTGTAAAGTTGACATAGGTGAAATTGAGTGGTCAATAAACAAAAAAAACAAAACAGCAATAGTAGTAGTAGTAGTAGTAATCACGACGCAAGATAATGGGCTGCAGGTGGGGATTTATTTACTGTACTATGTCATGATGTTTGATTCGAATACACAAAAATAACTTTGTGCGACTCCTTGGCGATGGTCCCGTGTCCTCTTGTTCGTGAACGTCTCACAGTGCGCAGCGCTAGCAGCGTTAGCATTAGCGTCCCGTGTCAGTGTAAAATGAAGGAGGCGGAGGGGAAAATCTGAGATGGAGGCTTGTTCAGCCATGTTAGTTTCCTTTGCTGTTCACAAACCATGAGAAAGAGGAGCGATGGCCTTGTCATTGAGCGGAGACGAAGAGGAATATGATTCCGAGTCGGAGCAGGTGAGAGCTGTTTAACTTCATTAAATGTTGGATTGCGGGCTGGCTAGTGTGTCTTTTGGGAGCATGTTTTCGTCAACAGATCGCTGTTTTTCCCTCTTCTTTGCCTTTGGTTAATGTCAGGCTTTCACCCGATCAACAGCTCCTTTTAGCTTTCCATTTTACACACAAACCAGAGAAATGAATGTAAACCGGCTGAAAAGTAAAGCGAGTTAGAGAAACTGGTAGTAAGCGAACACGCTTTTGCGTCTTAAACACCACCTGACTTCCTATCGCTAGTAAACTATTAATCCTTAGATGTTGTGTGTAATCTACGGCGGACACCATGTTTCAGCCACAACTGAGTATTATTCTCCTACAAACAGCCCAGTTTCATTCCGTGGGCCATCTTTAAGAAGATGTGCTTATAATTGTCTCCCTTGCTCAAGTCAGGCTGTCCTTTGACCGAGATCTCAGGAGTAATGTTAAGGCTGCCACAGGGGGGGATGGGACCAGAACAATGAAGTGCTCTTACGTTTGTCAGCTGCTCCTCTCAAACTGGTTTCCAGTAAATAAACCCTGGAAACCCCCTGTTGATTTATTTCCCACCGTATTTATTTGTGCCACTTGTTTTGCAGCAGACAGCAGTGCACACACTGTCTCACGGTTTGTTGTGTTGTTGCACAAGGGTCCATTAGGCCAGACAAGATGGGAGAGGTCCTGGGCCACACTGGCCATCTCACAGTTCACCAGAGAACCTGTGGTGACCTCGTCTGTTGTCACACAATCATGGCAGCACTTTGGCATTGAGAGGCCCGTGACAAACCTTCCCCCTGAAATTATGTCACAGGCTGAGTCAGAATATAGGCCATGTTTTTGTCCACAATCCCAGGAGCCAAACCCAAATTCCTGACGTCTGACTGTAGAGAGTGAAGGTTTTGTAATTGCAAGCAGCTGCAGCATTAAAATAGGGCCATATGTAAATGAAACTGGATATGTTAAGATGGTTGCATCAGCGCCTGCAGTGGAAAATTTCTTTCCTGCTTTCTCTGACTGTGCAAAAATATTTTATCAGGCGCATTTAATCTTTCAGAAATCTGTCGCAATAAAGGATGATTTTAAAAATGTGAACAAGCACGATTGGTGTTTATGGTTGCAGATTTTACTCTTCTGACTTTTTACGTGTAGGACTGAGGTGCTTTGCAGTGCGTTCTGTTGTGGAATAACAATACCACATCAACTCCTTCGTCTTGTGTAGTCATCTCATCAAACAACAGCAAAGGGGGCACGTTGCCATGGTAACGTCTTATTTTCATATTTGCAGATCTGCCATGGCAACAAGAAAGAGGCTGAAAGATGGGCGCTATGGCAGATGCACTTATTGAAACAGTGCAGCTTGATCCAAGTTTATTCTCCTCTAAATAGCTAGTAGGAACCGTGCGGGAGGATGTGCATGGTGAACATGCCAGTCACAGCCACGGTAACAAGTTTTTGCACGTAGAAGTTCACCCCTGACGCTTCACTCCTTGTTTTCAGCAACGGGTGGCCAACCGGCCAAAGCCCAAGATCGGGCCGACCACATCGGCCGTTAAGATGCCATCCAGCCGTAGCTCGTCTGGAGCCAGGCGCAGGAGGACCCGCTGCCGGAAGTGTGAAGCCTGCCTCCGGAACGAATGCGGAGAATGTCACTTCTGCAGGGACATGAAGAAGTTTGGCGGGCCTGGGCGAATGAAGCAGTCCTGCATTATGAGACAATGCATTGCGGTAAATCATGTCATGTTATTTTTTACTCTAACATGTTTGGAGCAATGGCCGCTTATTCAAAAACAGGATGAAAATGCAAAGCATGCTCTACAATTGCAGCGTAGAGAATAATATTCCTTAATCTTTTTCAATCCATTGTAGCCGGTTCTGCCCCACACAGCAGTGTGCTTGGTGTGCAAAGAAGCCGGGAAGGAAGACACCCTGGGAGAAGAGGACGATAAGTTCAACCTCATGCTGATGGAGTGCTCCATCTGCAACGAGATCGTCCACCCAAATTGTCTGAAGGTGCAGCGGCTCATGAATAGTTATATAATAATAGTTTAATGAACTGTAATCACTGATAACTGAAAGGAGGATTAGTGTTATATAAATTACACGACACACAATTCACTCCCTGTCCACACGTGATGTTTAAATGTAAAGCATCACTGAAGTGTAATGCCACCTAAGCCCAGGCATGTAAAACCAGAGATAATTAAAGCCAAATGAGTGATAGTCACAGGGTTTCCACAGCAGTCCTTGAAAGTACTTGAATTTCAATGCTGTGTTTTCAAGGTCTGATGATAATTTTAGTTTAAGTGCACAATAATTGTATCTCTCTTCACAAAATTGGGACTGATTAGTTTGCTTATTAAGAGGAGAGCCGTATGTGAAGGCTTCTTAGCCTGGGACCTGCTGAGGCTCTCTGCTCCTGTCTTTGACCTGCCAGGCTGTAACCCCACCCCACCCCCCTCGAGGATGCAGCAGGAGACGACAAAATGCCCCGAGGCTGCCTTTTTCACGAGTGTTGGCTCGAAAATGAGGTGTACAAACCACAGCTAGCGCTCAGCCCTTTGAGTGGCTTCTTCTCCAGCCTCACTGGGGGATTGAAGGGCCCTGTTCTTGGCCGTTGCTGTGCTGCCCAGGCGGGGAAGCGTCCTGCAAATCCCCTGCAGCCGACCCGTATGGGCTCGTAGAACCTCGACCAGGTCCTGGTGCTTGGCAGCTTTTCCCTCGTCGGCTTCTTCTTCCCGGGGCATTGTCAGTTCCGGCATGATCCCTGTGTTTTGAAGCCTCCGAGCTGGTGATCGTGTCTGGACAGAATGAGGCTGTGGGAATGTCGGCCACTTTCCCACTTGATCCCGCAGCTGCCAGGCAGAGGCTGTGGGCAGAAGGCGCGTCGTTGACCGTGCCCGAGCTTGGGCTTCTCTCCAGCTTTGACAATGCAGACTGCTGTCTTCGGTGGCTGGTGTTTGCTGGTGTTAATGGCTGCCGCTGGACTGGAAGCACAGAGCCCTGCCGCCCTGCTCACTCACTCTTCCTCCACCCCGTTTGGACCTCTTCCTGGAGAAGGTGGTGTCTCTCCTTTCCCAGGGACTTTTTGACCGTTTGGCAGTAGCCCTGCCTGATTCAGCAGCTCCCTCCAGCACCCTTTGTCTCAGGCTTTGCCACCTCCGCTGCCTTCTCTGCTCCATTTCCTTCTTGTTCCCGGCTGCTCCCGGGTAGACTCAAGGTGAATCTTTCGTTGGTTTAGTGCGAGTGTGCCTAAAGAATTCCAGGTGCCTTTGCCTTTTTACATAAGACATTGTGTTCTCCTGTAATTTCTAACCTTTTTGCTATTATGGAACATCATTTTAGATGGTTACAGCATAATAGAACGTGGAAGACAGTCTTCCTGTGTTTAAGCCTCATGATAAGATGCTGGGAAAACTTGAAAATGACACTTGAAATTTCTTGACAAGTGCTTGAATTTGACTGAAGCAAAACATGTGGGAGCCCTGCAGTAAAAGCAAGTTTAGCATATTTTTTATTTATTTATTTGTATTCCTGTTAGTTTCTTTGTCTTTTAATACTAAACCAGGATTCAAACTGGTCTGACCTGCTGCCGGTTTTGCACAACCCAAGTGCTGGATCGTGTTTGGTGATTTGCTCTTGCTCACGCTAAAGTCATTTACACCTTTTGTCTCTGTTTCTCAGGTAAGTGATGCGTCCGGAGTGGTAAATGACGAACTTCCCAACTGCTGGGAATGCCCTAAGTGCAACCACGCTGGCAAGAGTGGAAAAGTGAGTAGAAATAACATTTTGAAAAAATCAAACCCTCCTTTTCCAAATACTACCAAACATTTTAATCCACTTATCAATTTCTAAACATTCAAAATGCTGTTATTTGGAAATGTAGCAACATTACAGTCAATCAAATAATGAAATTCTGTGATGGGACTTTTGTCAAACCATTTAAATAACGTCCAAATGTTTAGGAAGGTTTAGGTTATCAGTGTTTCACGCAACCGAATGTATAAAGTTGTCTCCCGATTTTGTCCCGTTTGGCATTTAAGCAAAAAAGGGGTCCAGGATTCAAGTATGCCTCCAACCTCCCTGGCTCTCTGCTGAGGGAACAGAAGCCTGTGAAGGAGGAGGCAGATGTTTCATCTGCAATCAAGAGGAGGCCAGACAGAGAGGAGACGCCCAGATTCCGACCCGAAGAGCCCCTGCACCGCCAGCTGCCCCTGCTCTCTCCCTGCAGCCTGTCTCGGCCCAGGCCTGAGGACAAACTCAGAAAGAAGAGGAAGCTCTTTGATGATGATGAAGACGAAGAGGATGTTGGCATGAGGAAGAAGGTTTGTGTGACTGGGGGGAAAAAGCTGGCTTTCATCATTATTGACGCAGCTTTCCTTGATTTTATTTATCTTGAATTGTTTTCCGACAGGAACGATCAGACGAGCCGTATTTGTCCAAATTTTTGCATCAGATCAAGAAGGAGGAGGAGGAGGACGGCAGGTATGAGGACGAGAACGACAGGGGGAGAGAACATCTCTTTCGTATTGCTGCGGAGAGAAAGGGGCACTTTGGTGACATGGAACAATGTAATGATGACTTCAAGAACGAACTTCTGAGTCAGTTTATCAAAACGCCAGTTGGGGACAGTGACCAGTCTCACTGCAGCTCTCCACAGGCCGGCCCCAGCAGCGAGGCCGGCAGTGAGACCCAGGAAAAAGGCTCTCGCCCGAAAGCTCGCCACAAGCGCCGCCTGCCTCACAGGGAGCTAAGCCGAGAGCTGAGCAAAGCACTGAATCAGGACATCCAGAAGTCAGACGACTGCCTCGACACCGAGAACCGGCAGCCCATCAAAGTGGAGCCCGAGATGGAGAACGAGGAATCCAAAAGGTTTTTCCGTAAAGCCATCGAACTGGGCGATCAGAGGTCTCACCTCAAGTCCAAAGAGATGAACGGTACCCCCTGGGAGCTGCGCCACTTCTACCCGAGTCAGATCACTCCCCTCGGCTTTAACAGGAGCACTCCAACGAACCGGCCCGCGCCTCCGCAGTCCCCGCCAAAGTGCATCCAAATGGAGCGGCACGTCATCCGGCCCCCTCCGATAAGTCCGCCCCCGGACAGACTGCCTCTGAAAGATGGCAGGACTCACGTGATCCAGCGCGAAGTCTGGATGAAGATCTTTGGACACCTCGCGCATCAGGAGCTGTGCGTCTGCATGAGAATTTGCAAGACGTGGAACAGATGGTAAATACGCACCACGGCGAAAACCAACAGCAGAAAACCACCCTTGAATATTCTGAATCAGTCGGATCTGTTTGCTTCCCGTTGGCTTCTTATTCTGCGTGAAAAGTACGTCACGTTGTCCTTTGTGCCTGTAGGTGCTGTGACAAAAGACTCTGGACAACCATCGATCTCAGCCGCTGCACTTCAGTCACTCCGCTGATGCTAAGCGGAATTATCCGTCGTCAGCCACTTTCTCTGGACCTCAGCTGGACCAACATCTCGAAGAAACAATTGAGCTGGCTCATCAATCGTTTGCCAGGTATGGAGGGGTCGAGTGAGTCTAGAGCAGGGGTGGGCAAACATTTTGATGCGTGGGCCACAATGGGTTCTAACATTTGACAAAGGGGCCGGACCAGGAGCAGATGGATGGATGGAGTGCTTTGGTAACCTCACCTCATTGGAGGAAAAATACACATCTTGGGATATGGAGAAAACATGTGCTTTAATTTCAAATGAAAATGAGGAGAAGCATTACAACAAAATATCTGACTTTGGAATGAGTCTTAAAACACTTAAAATCAAATGAATAAAATATGCCTTTTTAAAAAAAATTAATAACCATTTCTATTTTAAAGCACTGAAAGTTCTGTTATCCTTCAGGATATCACCATCACTCTCCTCCTGACTGTCTTTTTTCTAGTGGGAAAACACCAGAATTGCAGTGAAAATATAACATTAACAAGGTTTATTCATTTAATTTTTCAAGTTTGGCGGGCCGGATTAAAACGTTTAACGGGCCGCGTGTGGCCCCCGGGCCGTAGTTTGCCCATGCCTGGTCTAGAGCTACAGAAGAGGGGTTTTCAAACGACTAGTAAACGGATGAATGCTGTCAAATCTTTTAGGTCTGCGTGTGTTAAAGTTATCGGGGTGTTCGTGGGCGGCGGTGTCGGCGCTCTGCAGCTCCAGCTGCCCTCTGCTGCGCACACTGGATGTCCAGTGGGTGGAGGGACTCAAAGATGCCCAGATGAGGGACCTTCTCTCTCCCCCAACAGACAACAGACCAGGTTAGTACCCATCATGTCATGCTAATTCATTGAGGGCTAACGGAGAGTCGGGTGGGCTGGTGAAAGAAATTGCTGGATTATTACATGATAGTTAAGAGAAAAAAAGAAACCTGTCCTTGTCTGCCCTACAGGTCAGCTGGATAACCGCTGCAAATTACGGAACGTGCAAGACCTGCGGCTGGCGGGGCTTGACATCACCGACACGTCTTTACGCCTCATCAGTCAGCAGATGCCTTTATTGTCCAGTCTGGACCTGAGCTACTGCAACCACATTAATGACCAGTCAGTCAACCTGTTGACAGCAGCTGGGACCACGACAAGGGACTCTCTCACAGAAATCAACCTGTCAGGTGACCAACTAAATGAGCCACGGTCTCATTTTCACCCTTTCAAGCACTGATTCTTGAGGGTTAGTCAAATACTTCATTTTAAACCTTATTAGGGGATTGACTGCAGGTCACTCTTTGGTCCAAGAATCATCATTTGCAATATGGAAGGAGAGTTCATGTAAAAAAAACAACAAAAAAAACAAAAGGGAAGGATGATAAGTACTTGTTTTCTATCCACTAATAAAAAATGGCAGCTCCAGCTACGTTATGAGTTGTGACGTTGCCATGCAGGTATATGTGATTTGATTTTACAGCACAGATGGGAAACTTGGAACAGAAATCACGAATGTGTGTTGTTTGTAACAACACTTATTTGTCATAAAATATCGTTTGTAGTGCCTGATTATTTCCCTGCTGCCACATTTTTAAAGAACCTGCAGCAGAGTTCAGTATATTGGGATTGGCCCCATGAAAGCTTGTCCAAATCATCTCTGCTGATGCCAAACAGCTGTTGACTCTTGTTTATTCAGTTAAAACGCATTATCCTCGTAACCTGTGGAAGAGCACTGCACTGCAGCAACCGCCTGCAACCTCCTCCTGCTTCTCTTGTACTCGGTATTTTTACTACAACTGGACAACTGATGTGCGTGCGACCGCCTGAGTCTGACTGATATCGGAGCTCTCCGTGTCCGACCGAGACGCCCAGATAATTCTCCGGCCTTTAAACCTAGATGATGCATTTACACGTGCGCCACAGCCTCTGCGCTGGCGTACGACCACAGAACAAAAGCGTGTCAGAAAACCAGTCATAACCACGAGGGAGAAGGTCATGAGTAAAATCTGCATTACGTACGAGGCGGACAAAGCTGTCCAATTATCTATCTCCCTGTTAGAAATGCCGGCCTGTTTCCTGACTTCAGTTGTTCACTGTCTGACGCAATAGGTCAAACGGAAAAGATGCATATCGCCACCTAGTGTTGAGGGGGAGGACGTCGATTTGCAACGAGACGCCAAAGTTACATTTTGAGCATAGCTGAGTTAAAGTGTGCAGGTGAACATACTGACTGTTGTGGGGTGGAATCCCATTCTTCAACCAGCATTTGAGCAGGACCAGGCTGATGATGGGACCCTCCTGCTGCTGACCAGCTGGCTGGAGGAGGGGGGGAGAACAGACCTCCATCATGCATTAATTACCCTGACAAATCAAATCTGCTGGGTCAGTGCAGGACTATGAGGTCGTGTTACCTGTAGAGGGAGACAGAGGAGCACAAAACGACAAGGAAATGTCTTCATGACAGCGCCCAACATGGTTGTGCTGTGTTTGTTTTCTACTGCCCCTGAAAAAGATGCATTTTTGGTAACGCTACCTTTTCTCTCTGCTCCCCTTTAGTGTGTAACCGTGTCACAGACCATTCCCTGAATTTTTTCAAGCGCTGCGGAAGCATCTGTCAGATCGACCTCCGGTTCTGTAAGCAGGTGACGAAGACGGCGTGCGAGCGGTTCATCGCCGAGATGTCTGTGAGCGTGCCCTTCAGACTGCAAGAGGAGAAACTCCTGCAGAAAGCGAGCTAGTTGGAGAGAGGACACAAACCGTTTGACCTTTTAATCTGATAATGTGAGAATCCTGAAAGTCGTTTGACTGTAAAACTGATTTCTGGAGAGCTGAAGAGGAAATATGTGTCCTAGTGTTTTGTTTTTTGGGTTTTTTTTATACAGATGTGGTTGTGGTTAAGTGTCAAGTCATTTATTTTTATTCTTAATCTGAAAATAGTATTTTTATACAAGATAATGATCACAAAGAGAGTAAACTTGGAACATTACCATCAGATTTCCTTGATCCATCAGTGTCCTCTGTGTGCCAAAATGTCTATTTGTCTATAATATAACTTTAGAATACAACAAACATGTACAGCAATAAATATGTGAATTATTATAAACCCTCTCTAGTTAGTTCGAATGTATATTAAAAATGGTAAAGCATCCTCATATACCTTATTGCTATATGGCTTTTTTGTGTATTTACCTTAATTTATTCCATTTTTAATACTGTTTATTTATTCAGTATTTTATTCAGGTGTTCCCAGACAGAATCCCACTAGAGGGATTACCAGATCCCCCGTTGTAGTCAGTCCCACACATCTTATTTTAGGGTTAAATACACTGAAACCGAGTGAGCGGCCGCGTAGCTTAGATTTGCATCGCACGGTGGCTGTTTTGTGTCTAATTCTGGATGTGCTGTGCAGTGACCCGTCACTTCAGGTGGGTGTGATGTTTCCATTGTTGACGCAGGTATGCATTAAATTTTTTTCTTACTGTTTTATGCAGTCTTGTTTTTACTTTACTTTCGATGGTATTTTAGTGCCGCATTAATGAACCTCCCGGCCTCATTTCATCTACACTGAAATTCTACAGGTCCATCCAAATAGTTTGTAACCTAAGATGATAAGACGGGGGTCCGGAATAGCTGTGAGATGGAAACCGCTTTGATTGAAATATGGTCATCCGAGATTAATGACAGAAACTTGTGTTTTCTCAGTGAAAATGTCAGAAAATGCATTTCTAAGATGGGCAAACGCTAAAATGAGTAATGGGTGGATAAAAGTCATGACAAAGGTGATGTGTTCTCCCTCAGACGAGGCCAAAAGAGCCATTTAGTTTATTACGTCCTACTGAAGTACAATGAGACAAGACAAAAAGTCTTTTTTGTATTATTACTCAGTCCACCACTCTTTAGACCAAAATCCAGTGAAGATGTAAACACAATCGCCTTTTCTGACCTTCCTTGACTTTATTTTGCAGCCAGCTGTGGCGCGCTACAGTACCACCTGGTGGTAGCGGCCCGAAGTGCATGTTGGGATTTTACTGGTACCGCAAATAAGAATTTTATTCAGTGTGTAGTTTTCCCCTCGTTATGTCATAAATTTATGTAACTCTTTAATATGTTGTGAATTGTTGTTCATCGGACTTTGTATTTATGTAGTGTATGACTATCTGAGGACCAGAAGATTGGGTTGTTTCCTGATGAGCTAAGTACGGTAGATTCACACTGAAAATATGAGATAAAATCTTACTGTGATGACCTTGAGATTGTTTTTCTGCCCGTTGTTTTGCACGTTTACTCTCTTATCAATATCAACTAGCTGATCTCGTCCAGGGTTGATTGACTCGGCAGTGTTATTGACTCTTTTATTGTGTTTCTGTTTCGCTTTGACATCGTCTGTGCAAAGATTAATTAACTATACTGTCCTGTTCTTGATGGTTGAACCAGGTGCTTTCGACCACGTTTCAAAACTCTAAATAAACCTGCTCCTCATCACAATTTAAACTTCTGTTAAAGCCTCACCCACAAATCGGGTGGATAATAAAGCATTTCTATTGAATCCACCAACCCACTTTCTGTCCTTAAAGCAGCCTTGAACTCACCAGAAACGTCCTGGAGCATCAGTGGTCAAATCTGGAAGACAAAATGTGCAGATTGTAGCTAACAGGCATTACTAATTTAGAATATTTTTGTCTTTATCTTTGTCCATTGTCAATGGGAATAAGCTACATAATGACAATGCTACTTTCATCTTCCATCAGCCACATATTATTTACTGGGATGAATTTCAGGTTCTGGGTATGTCCCTAAAGAGGAAACTGGGTCAAGAAAGATTGTGCTAGTCAGACCTGCAGCTAATCGCCTCAGATCGTACAGATGGAGAGATTAAAGTTGTTTTCTACATGTGTTTTGGACGGCACGTGTCAGTCTCCAGAACTCTCTGAATTCTCTGTATCCACCACACCCAAAACGATATGGATCAAGACGGACCGACTGATTTTAGGCTCTTTAGACTCTACTGAAGCTGAAGGAAGCTTTAAGGAAGCGCCTCACGTTGTGAAGCCTGTTTGTCATGTTTACCTCTCGTTACGGCACCACACAGGCTATTTTATCCCATTTTAGGGCACCTTCAGGTCACTTTTCTTGTACTTTAGTAGCAGATTAATGCTTCACCTGAAGGCATCACAAAGTTCTAAATCATATTTGCTCCAGAAAGCGGTTCCATACATGACACGTTTCACTTCACATGACACGAGTCACTTGTCACATGTTATTGACCCAAAATGCTCATGTTTCTGTATCAGCATGTTCGTGTTGATCAATATAAGTGACGTGCACGGGGAGAATGCTCCTCAGCTCACTGAAAATCCAGGATGCTTGAAGTTAATTCTATTCCAGGTTGCCTTTGAAACTGTTAATCCACCATAAAACACACAAAGGTGTTGTGTTGGGAAACACAAATATGTATTTGAACTTACAGAATTCACAGAAATCAATCAAATTCAGACATTTTGTTTGCAGTATAGTCAACTTTCTTTCCTCTCTTTCCACAGGTGTTTTTCTCCATCGACCCTGAGAAGAGGACAAAGGTGGAGAGTCAAACATCCAGAATCCTGATGTTGATTCAGGAGCGTTCAGACCACGAGTGGCGGGGTGCCTGGCTGAGGACCAAGCAGTCTGCATCAATACATTTGGAATTGTTTTTTCTGTGCACTTTTTAGGCCACTTCAACTCAAGTTTTCTAAAGTCTCCATCTTGTTAAGTTAAGTTATTTGTTTTGTGATTCGATACGGTTTGAAAATGCTTAAACTGTGTTAAATACTCACATTTCTGGGGAAAGTTTAAATAACCTGAGTTCATCACAATAACCAATGAATAAAAAGCTCAATACATTTCAAAAATGCACACAATGTACTGTTTTTGTAGTTTTGTAAAATAAACAAATACAATACAAAAATAAACAACATTACAGAAAATATTGCACATTTCACATCTTCATACGACTAAAATGTGGAAATTACATTGGCCATTTCTGCAATTTTAGCAGAATGATGCAATTTGTATGTATTAATGTTGATTCTAAATTGAATCCCAGTAAATTTCACAACAAATTCTGCATTATTATACTTTACAAAACATTTAGCCAGATGAATCTTTGTGACCCCTTTATGATATTGATGGTAATCCAGACCAGATATTATCATCACTTGCTAAAGCAAATAATAAAATGCACAAAAATCCTCCTCTCTTCCTTTTTAAAAAAGTTTTAAGTTGAGACCGAGACTCAAATGTGTTTTTGCTCATTTTGACTTTTTAATTGTGTTGTTGATGTTTTTCCACTCCAATAAAGTCCTGGCGCAGCTGATGCCAAAGTGAAAGATCAGCATGGAAAAGCAATAAACTAATCAATAAAATAGCTGATTCCATCAACCTTTTACACGATATAAACATCTTTGATAAGGCATTTCACGTGCTGTTAGTTTCAGTATTACACATGTACTTTGTAGTTAATATGTAATTTATAAAGCAAAGATTGCTGCGTCTCTTCCAAACAAAATTGGTCCTCAGAGGGTCATGCATCGAGAAAATGCAAATGCAGACGGACTGACATGTTAAACGGTGTCTCAAATTTACAAAAGGGAAGAACTACAAGCTGAAAAATTATAATAAACCCCGAAATGTGAACGTACGAGCCACCGCCGCCAACAGAGGGCGCTGTAATTCCCCTGCAACACCAGCGAGCGTGCGCGCTTCCTTCACGTCTTAATTATGGTGTAGGCTCGAAAAATGATTCGTGGAATTCGTGGTTTCATTGGCTGCGCACTGTCATAGTTTTGTCTTTTATTTATTTCAAACAAACGTATGTATAGTTCCTCAATATGTATAGTTCCTCAATATATATAGTTCCTCAATATATATAGTTCCTCAATATATAGTTCCTCTAAATGTATAGTTAATGTAAAAAGCAAGATTTTATCCAGAGCTGTGAAACCTTTAAGACTGAGCTTCAGTGAAGACTTGGTGTAAAGAAGAAGAAACTCTAATATGTTAATATATTAACATGGTTCAATGTAACCATGTTGTAAATAAATACACATGTTCCATTAAAAGACAAACAAACAACATGATTAAGTATTTTATTTCAAGTGACTCCATATAAAAGTGTCACAGAACCCCTTTCTGGACCAACTCTGATTCAGAACTTGAAGACGTAATGAGCTTCTTCCCTGATAAAGTTCTAGCTATCAGAGAAAAAGCTAACCAGGCCATCAGGTTATGGACCCCGGTCCTACAAGGTGGCAGTGATTAAACCCTTGCTGAAAAAACCATCACTGGATCCTGACGTATTAGCAAATTATAGGCCGATATCCAACCGTCCTTTGATCTCTAAAGTTCTTGAGAAGGTGCATGTTGGGATTTTACTGGTACCGCAAATAAGAATTTTATTCAGTGTGTAGTTTTCCCCTCGTTATGTCATAAATTTATGTAACTCTTTAATATGTTGTGAATTGTTGTTCATCGGACTTTGTATTTATGTAGTGTATGACTATCTGAGGACCAAGATTGGGTTGTTTCCTGATGAGCTAAGTACGGTAGATTCACACTGAAAATATGAGATAAAATCTTACTGTGATGACCTTGAGATTGTTTTTCTGCCCGTTGTTTTGCACGTTTACTCTCTTATCAATATCAACTAGCTGATCTCGTCCAGGGTTGATTGACTCGGCAGTGTTATTGACTCTTTTATTGTGTTTCTGTTTCGCTTTGACATCGTCTGTGCAAAGATTAATTAACTATACTGTCCTGTTCTTGATGGTTGAACCAGGTGCTTTCGACCACGTTTCAAAACTCTAAATAAACCTGCTCCTCATCACAATTTAA
The DNA here is from genome assembly GCF_003711565.1 of Takifugu flavidus. Taxonomy (NCBI): domain Eukaryota; kingdom Metazoa; phylum Chordata; class Actinopteri; order Tetraodontiformes; family Tetraodontidae; genus Takifugu; species Takifugu flavidus. Next base: position 16,588,952 of record NC_079524.1, read on the forward strand.
ACTTCTGTTAAAGCCTCACCCACAAATGAGCCGATCGGGTGGATAATAAAGCATTTCTATTGAATCCACCAACCCGCTTTCTGTCCTTAAAGCAGCCTTGAACTCACCAGAAACGTCCTGGAGCATCAGTGGTCAAATCTGGAAGACAAAATGTGCAGATTGTAGCTAACAGGCATTACTAATTTAGAAATATTTTGTCTTTATCTTGTCCATTGTTAATGGGAATAAGCTACAATAATGACAATGCTACTTTCATCTTCCATCAGCCACATTATTATTTACTGGGATGAATTTCAGGTTCTGGGTATGTCCCTAAAGAGGAAACTGGGTCAAGAAAGATTGTGCTAGTCAGACCTGCAGCTAATCGCCTCAGATCGTACAGATGGAGAGATTAAAGTTGTTTTCTACATGTGTTTTGGACGGCACGTGTCAGTCTCCAGAACTCTCTGAATTCTCTGTATCCACCACACCCAGAACGATATGGATCAAGACGGACCGACTGATTTTAGGCTCTTTAGACTCTACTGAAGCTGAAGGAAGCTTTAAGGAAGCGCCTCACGTTGTGAAGCCTGTTTATCATGTTTACCTCTCGTTACGGCACCACACAGGCTATTTTATCCCATTTTAGGGCACCCTCAGGTCACTTTTCTTGTACTTTAGTAGCAGATTAATGCTTCACCTGAAGGCATCACAAAGTTCTAAATCATATTTGCTCCAGAAAGCGGTTCCATACATGACACGTTTCCCTTCACATGACACGAGTCACTTGTTATTGACCCAAAATGCTCATGTTTCTGTATCAGCATGTTCGTGTTGATCAATATAAGTGACGTGCACGGGGAGAATGCTCCTCAGCTCACTGAAAATCCAGGATGCTTGAAGTTAATTCTATTCCAGGTTGCCTTTGAAACTGTTAATCCACCATAAAAAACACAAAGGTGTTGTGTTGGGAAACACAAATATGTATTTGAACTTACAGAATTCACAGAAATCAATCAAATTCAGACATTTTGTTTGCAGTATAATCAACTTTCTTTCCTCTCTTTCCACAGGTGTTTTCCTCCATCGACCCTGAGAAGAGGACAAAGGTGGAGAAGTCAAACATCCCAGAATCCTGATGTTGATTCAGGAGCGTTCAGACCACGAGTGGCGGGGTGCCTGGCTGAGGACCAAGCAGTCTGCATCAATACATTTGGAATTGTTTTTTCTGTGCACTTTTTAGGCCGCTTCAACTCAAGTTTTCTAAAGTCTCCATCTTGTTAAGTTAAGTTATTTGTTTTGTGATTCGATACGGTTTGAAAATGCTTAAACTGTGTTAAATACTCACATTTCTGGGGAAAGTTTAAATAACCTGAGTTCATCACAATAACCAATGAATAAAAAGCTCAATACATTTCAAAAATGTACACAATGTACTGTTTTTGTAGTTTTGTAAAATAAAACAAATACAATACAAAAATAAACAACATTACAGAAAATATTGCACATTTCACATCTTCATACGACTAAAATGTGGAAATTATATTGGCCATTTCTGCAATTTTAGCAGAATGATGCAATTTGTATGTATTAATGTTGATTCTAAATTGAATCCCAGTAAATTTCACAACAAATTCTGCATTATTATACTTTACAAAGCATTTAGCCAGATGAATCTTTGTGACCCCTTTATGATATTGATGGTAATCCAGACCAGATATTATCATCACTTGCTAAAGCAAATAATAAAATGCACAAAAATCCTCCTCTCTTCCTTTTTAAAAAAGTTTTAAGTTGAGACCGAGACTCAAATGTGTTTTTGCTCATTTTGACTTTTTAATTGTGTTGTTGATGTTTTTCCACTCCAATAAAGTCCTGGCGCAGCTGATGCCAAAGTGAAAGATCAGCATGGAAAAGCAATAAACTAATCAATAAAATAGCTGATTCCATCAACCTTTTACACGATATAAACATCTTTGATAAGGCATTTCACGTGCTGTTAGTTTCAGTATTACACATGTACTTTGTAGTTAATATGTAATTTATAAAGCAAAGATTGCTGCGTCTCTTCCAAACAAAATTGGTCCTCAGAGGGTCATGCATCGAGAAAATGCAAATGCAGACGGACTGACATGTTAAACGGTGTCTCAAATTTACAAAAGGGAAGAACTACAAGCTGAAAAATTATAATAAACCCCGAAATGTGAACGTACGAGCCACCGCCGCCAACAGAGGGCGCTGTAATTCCCCTGCAACACCAGCGAGCGTGCGCGCTTCCTTCACGTCTTAATTATGGTGTACGCTCGAAAAATGATTCGTGGAATTCGTGGTTTCATTGGCTGCGCACAGTAATAGTTTTGTCTTTTATTTATTTCAAACAAACGTAAAGCGAAATTGATCTGCTCTGGATATCGGGGCGTTAAAAAAGCTAAACGAAGAAATGGGAGCGAAAAGAAAGAGAAAGTGAGTGAGCCATGGAAATATAAAAACGGGGATTAAACGCCACAGAGGATGATCTTCAACAGAACACGGGGGAATCCACGTGTCTAAACATGTTTATAGCCTTCATGGTCCGGACCTCATGATTGCGTTTTATTACCGCCACAATACGATTTAAAAGAAATCACACACAGGACAGTAAAGTCCCAGCACTTCAGGTACTTTTCCAAAGTTAGACTCAGCCCTCGGTCCCTCCCATCCAGTGTTTGTGTTGGTGGAGCACGTGCGCCTGTCTTAAATAGCGCCTCCACTCCCTCTTCATCACAACTATCAACAGATCATCTACAAACAGATCATCAGCAGCAACGTCCTCAGGATGACGAAGGATCCCGACGCACATTATTCTGGTGAGACTTGAATCTCGGGAGCTTCAGCTGGAATCTCATCGACACTCGCTGCTTTGCATGTTTGTGGCTGGTTTTTAAGCACAGAACAGGAACGTCAGGGACTTTCAGCCACATGGTTGTGGTGCTGATGGGCTCACTCACATTAATGTTGGTGTTCTACGAAGGTCGATCTTGTTTAAAATAGCATTAAGATTTCCTTTATACTCTTAAAAACTGTAAAAAGAAGATCGGCAGGTTGGCTCTTATCTTTATGAGCACCATTCAATCAGAGAGAAAAAGAGGAAGCAACTGTGGGACTAGTTAGTTTGGGAATAAATGGTGTCAAGTGTTCAACAGCTTCCAGTTCAAATAACTAGAAGAAGTGAATTAATTTAACGAGGTGACACTGAAGCTGCAGGTGCTGAATGATGTGTGTAAGTGTTCCCATCAAACCTCTAACTGGGTCATCTGACACATCAATAGTTACCATATTTCTTCTCTCGACACCTTAGGGCCGTCGAGCAGTAAAGG